>NC_052484.1:15003471-15303471 GCF_009730915.1 Dioscorea cayenensis subsp. rotundata
TTGAAACCCCAAAGTACGTGAACGGCATTAAACGGAGTGTATTTAAAAATTTTATGGACTTTAAAAATGCCCTTAGACGGAAGTCGTGAGTCGCACTCCATTTCATGCGTGAGAGGAAGTGGGTGGGTTTTTTTCTTAGGCATTACAACCGCTTGTCTTCTCTCAACTCGCGACTCACTCAACTCGCCTCCAGCTCTTCTCTTCCCACCGAGACTCTTCCCTTTCCACCCTGGCCCTCAAGAAGAAGTCCCGCAAGTATTCTGAGATTTCGTCACTTTTGCAGCCTAAGGTATTCATTATGGTTTTTTTGTTAACTATTCTCATACGTAAGAGACATTTTTTTCGGTTTTTGGTTTGTGATTTTGTTTTTTTGCTGGAAGACATCAAGCTTTTCGTGGGGATTAATCGACCGGGGTTTTGTTAGTCCGCAGGAGATGTCTCTGCTAGGGTTTTTTTGTTTTGTTTTTACATTTTCGCCTCATGTATACGATCGAAATGGTTTTTCCGATTGTTGTGCTTTTGTGTAATGTTTATAATCTACGCTACCCTTTCAGCTGATATGGTTGCAGCTAGTAAAAATGAGGTCTCCGCTTAAAACAATGAGCTTTTACCGCTTAAGTTAGTTCGCTCTCGCTTAATTATTTGTATCTCCGCTTAATAGTATACGCCATCGCTTAAAAAAAATGATATCGCTGTTTAAGAACCGAGTGTTTACCGCTTAACAAATTACATTTCCGCTTAACAATGTGTCATTATTGTCGCAGCTTTGTGATTACGGCGGTCAATCTAGTTAACGGGCGATGCTACTTGACACCCGTGAGTGGAGACCGTGGGTCGAATTGAAAGTTCACATGATCCCTCGACATCGGGAGATCATCCGAAGCGACACCGCTCACGAGATTTATCGAGTTGGAAGTCAGATACCAAGAGCGGGCCCTTCTCGACTCTCTGCAGTAGATACGATAACCGCACCAATAAATTCAGATCGGGAAAGCATGCCGACTTTCAGCCCTCAAGATGTGGCAATCGTTTTCGCTCGCGCTATGATGGGGAGGCAGTCGTGTTTCAGAAGAAGAAAACACGGTCAGCTTTCGAAGAGAGGTATTTATCGAAGACGTACGAGAGACACAGAGACTCCATCAGGAGCACTCTTCAAAGAACTCGCTGGACGAGGGGAGAAGAGGAGAATTTTGCCAAACCATCGATGGTGTACCTCCCCGGGTACAATCCTCTTCCCAAATACCTCCCGCCGGCTCCTAATCGGATCGCTGATTACGTCGATGATCTCACTCGAATGGGGCGCCACGCACGGGCGCAAGCTGACGCACAAGCGGCTTATGGAGGACATACCACAAGCCGCCACCCGAGTGCAATCTAGATGCGCTGGGGAAGAAGACCAACACCGGTATGTTAAGGGTTGCACTGTAGCGCTTTAACATCCGGGTTTTACGAGTCGACCGAACCGGAAAAGAAAGTCCGCTTTCGCAAGATCCCAAGGATGTCGTGCTACGTGAAAAATACTTTTACCGAAGCAAGCTGACTTTATAGAGACGAGTTTGTCATCTCTCAAGGAAAAAGAGGTAATAATTCAAAAAAATATTTTTGTTTAATCGTAGACGTTTAACGCTTAACCATATCATTTACCGCTTAACTTTATTCATCTATCGCTTAACATTATAACTTACCGCTTAACTTTTGTTCAACTACCGCTTAAACTTTTTAGTTTAATGTTTAATTTGTTTGTTTCATCGCTTTAACACAATAGGTTATAACGCTTTAAATATACTGAAAGTTACATGTGTAAATATAGTTTTAATTGTTTAAACTAAATAATTTCGCTAAGATTGTTTGCTTTTACACATGCTAGTTTCCCGAAATGGTTCCGCGACGTCGATGAAGAAGTATTTGTTCGGGCCAACCGCTCGGTCGGATGCTATTGCTCCCGAACCGCTTGCTCAAAGGCAAGATGAGAGGGCAACCTCTTCCTGCGCTACCGGACGCCGCTCTCCCCGCCTGTGCCAAAACGCATTCGCCGAGGCCGGAGAAGCCCTCCCCACCCCGCCCGACCGCGGGCTTCCCGACCGTCGCCCTCGAACGTGGCGCCTCGCCGCACTAGGCGAGGATGTCACCGCAACTCTCATGCAGTCTTGCCGATTTTTGATGACCGAAGTTCCCTCGACTTGTCGCCGGGTGGAGGCATTGAAGGCCGGTCACAAACTACAATCGATCGCGCCTTTCCCTTCAAACAAATGAAGCACCCGGGACGGATACGCCATCGGAGTTTCGACGACGAGGACATCATCGGGTGGCCCTTCAAAGACGGGCCTCATTCAAGAAGCTTGCAAAAAAAGAGGAAAACAATAATGCCTCCGTCTCCACCCGCGTCTACCGACGATGAAATAATAGCAAAGACCATCGGCAGCAGCACCATCGGCGGTCGATGTTGTTAACGCTGATGACATGCCCATCACGCTGGAGGAGATCGAAGATGGCGCCGAGTTTGCCGCGGTGGAAAAGATCGCCGACTCGCTGTTGACGTACATCACGCATACGGTGGAACCGGGCGCTACGACAAGGCGGCATCAAAGATGGACACAATCCATGAAGAAGAACAACCGCATAAACGCTAGTGTCTCCCATCGATGCCGCCGCCGGAACTCACGGTTGAGAAGGTCGCTGAGTCTATCCTCAACGGCTGGAATTCACGGTGGAACCAACGGGTCGATCGCGCCGCATCGAGGCGCATACAATCCCACAAGAACAAGAAGCATGTAAGGAAGTGTCTCCCGCTGATGTCGCCGTCGTGCCCCCATTAAAGGAAGCCAATAAAAAGTAGAAGAACTTCGGAAAGTCTTCATTCAAGAAAAAAAATACGCTGCCAATCGCGCTCAATAAGTACGAGCAGGAGTTGATAAGGATCTTCCTCAACCGCCCCTATGGACAAGTAAGTTTGAAGTTTTTTTATGATATTGTTTAAACTGCTTTTAGTTACCATTTAAGTAGGAGCGTTAACGCTTAAAAATTTACGTATAACATTTAACTTATAAGTGATACCCTTTAAATATTACCGCTACTGCTTAAACATTCAATATAGAATTTAAAGTTTATACTTTAACGCTTAATTTTATACTTACAACATTGTTTACATGTCTTTGTTCCGCTCAACCACAAAGACCGTCGTGGTGGAAGAACGACTGCCAAGACCACACGGGCCAATCTATTCGACCCGCTCGAGGGGAAGGAGATGGTCACGCATCGATGTGATGGACGATTCGTATGTATCTTGCAAAAAGACGATGAGCGTGAGTGCCATATCGTTATAAGAGGCGCGCCTCCATCACACGGCCACCGGGCCTTGTTCATGTCAAAGCGTAGCGACGACGCACATGAATCCACGATGGCTATGATCGAGATGCCGCACGCAACTTGCATAGAAGTGGACATCGCCATCCTCCCGATAATTATGAGTGGCCACTTCCATGTCGCCGTCCCCTGACAATGAAAAACAAGAATACGTGCATTATTCTTCATGCCAAAGCGAAGAATACGATAAAAAAACGCGCTAGAAATGGTAAGTGCTTTAATAATTTGTGTTTGTGTAATAGTGTTCGGTAAATAATCGGCATTCTAATATGAACTTGTATATCTCGACACTGGAACCTATTCGACCTCTCAGATCGACATGGAGTTGGGCGAGTCGGCGATCGCAAAGTACCCGCTTGTTCACGACTAATCGAAGCCCCACGACGTAAAAAAAGGAAGTGTCGATCGCAGCTGCCTATGTCATGCGGTTTATCGAGCGCTACTCACCGTGAGAAGCTACGGGTACCGCAGACCGACGTCCCCTTATCTCGCGACTAAGGTATGTTTCCCGCGATACTTAGGGAGGGGAGGGCAGCCGCATCACAGCCAGAGGGGAGTCTTCGCAAGCGGGTTCTTAGTCATTCTTTTCTATATTTGTATACACGATTCTTTCTTTAATAATCCAGATTCATTGTTTAACATACACTTTCAGTGTTTAAGTATATAGTTCATTGTGTAAATATCAATGTAATTAGTTTAAACTCCGCTTTTACTCGGTAAAACGAACCGTAGGGGAGTGTACGCAAGCGGGTCATAGTCATTGTATAGGTGTAATAGTTTCAAATGTAAACCGCTTTTAAATTCAATTCATTTTTTTCCGAAGAACATGACAAATTTTGTCAATGTAAATGTACATGTATCTAAATTCATGTAAATTCATTCTGTTTCGTTTTGAGGTTCTGTTCTTGTTGGATGATATTGTAGTCCGCAGGGTACATTATCGGGTAGGGTTCGCTTTCATTTTTCATTTTTCATTATCTGGCTAATATCAACATTCATTTTAATCAGATAATGATAACTTTTGCACTTTAACTTTCGCTTTTCTCTGCTTAAGTTTAGGTTTCTCTGCTTAAATTTAATATTTTCTGCTTTAAAAATATCCTTATTATTTAATAATATCAATGTAATTACAACAAAAAATATACTTAATATTTTCTGCTTAAAAATATCCTTATTACTTAATAATCTCTTATAGAGTGTAATGTAATGTTCCGATTTTTTTATGTGCGACGGGAGTGGAAACGCTGGGGAACCGAGCGTGTATTAATTACGCTGGGGAACCGCTAGCACCATCCCGTCTGTACATTTTTAAGCGGATACAAATTTATTTTTAAACGATAAAAAAATAATAGCTAAACAGTAGAATAAAAATATTTAAAACGTAAGAGATATATTTAAATATAAAGTTCAATATTTAAACAATAATAAGAAGTATATACACAATGCCTAGTCGGCAATGTATTCATTCCACGATCCGCGATCGTGACCGAAACGTGGCAATGGCTACAACGCAACTTGCGGACCTCGGACGCCACGACTCGATCCTCTTCGCCTAGGGACACCCAGGTTGCCTTCTCATCACAAAGTGGTCGCAAACGCAGTCACGATTTTCATCCATCGGCCCTGCTCATTGTCCTGTATGGGAAATATAGCTTCCTTTATACGCCATTTTTGAAGTCGAAGCTTCCTTCCACAAATCACCCGGTGTTTCTCGCTCTTCAAGAATTTGAAGTCAAAAATTCCTTTTGATTGCAAAATTCCTAAGTGCGCCTCCGAAATGTTCAACGCCTTCAAAACATTGTCCAATATCCAACGACAACACTTCAGCCTTGATCGGATGAGGAAGGAAGGCATGCCACACCCTCAGCTCGCCATGATGTGGAAATGTAGCGACGCCAGATTCGAATTCTCGCCAACACTTTAGTTTAAACGAACACGATCAATATTTAAACAGAGACACAAAAATATTTAAACGATAAACATAAATCTTAAACGTTAAAAACAAAAAAAGTTAAATAATAAGTTAATAGTTAATCGGAGACAATAGTGTTTAAATGGAAACTTGATAAATGTAAACAGATGATGTGGATAATAAACAATAATTAACTTCTACAACTATATAAACATAAACGAGAAGAAACTTACAACGAGAAGAACTCGCTTTTCGTGAGGGATACGATGCCACATCATCCGCTCCCCAACAACAAGATCAACAACAAAACATTTGAAGATGGAGTGCACGTGACACATGCTACTGAAGTCAACCTCGCTTTTATATGAGACATACTGCTTTTATGTCCATCGGGTGTGATAAACTTCACCCTCGACACGGGAAATATCGAGACCCCATCGCTCACATATTTCAGCCTAACACCGATTCCCAAGAAGTCGGGCACGTGAACATTAGCACTCGCCCCTCCCCGTCAGATCTAGCAATAGCACAAAAAAACTCTCCATAATTTAATCGAAGAGCTAAAAATTGAATACACCAAATGAGAAGAAGAAAAAGAAGAAGAAGAAGAACAAGAACAAGAACAAGAACAAGAAGAACAAGATATGAGCCTTCTAAACTTTGTTTGAGAAAAAGCAAGCGTGAGGCAAAAAATTGAAAAACTATGCATAAAGAAAAGTTATGATCGGGCGCCATTTTTTTTCCCACCTTTTGCAAGGGCAAAAAAGGAATTTCATATCGTGGACCCACTTCAATTTACCGGCGGGGGGTTAAAAGGAATGTAAAATATAACGGAGGGCTGTCCGGGGTGTGCAAAAGTTGGAGGGGGTTTTTGGGAAGTTTTGAAAATTACGATGGGTGAACAGTAATTTTCCCTTAGAAAAAAAAAATTTGTTTTTAATGTTCGTTTTACAAAATGTATCTAAAAACTTTGAAAAAGTACCTTATGAAAATCACTTAAAAAAATTTGATTCTATGTCCAATGCATATATTTTTCCTATTTTTTTTTTCTTGAACTAGTAAATAAGCCATATTAGTACTAAGCTATCTAACTCAACAAGCGTGCATAAGCATTGATTTATACCACATGCCCTTATCCCGCACCAGAGAGGAGTCAAACTTAGAACTTTTCTTAGGTTTGAGGAGCCGAATACAACTAAGCTATGAATGCTTTGGTTTAATTAGTTTTGTTAGTTCCTCCGGTGTGGTTTGTGGGTATTAAGTAACACTTAATCACTCATAGAAGTCTCACACAAACCAATAAAGAAAAAGCACACAAACAAACACAAGGAGACACACAACGTTGATAACCCAGTTCGGCGTCCACTCGCCTACGTCTGGGGGGCCAAGCCGGGAGATAAACAATCCACTAAAAGAGGTAAAAATAGATGAGTACAAACACTTGTCACTCACACTCTCAATAATGAAGATCACTACCCTCTCTAGATTGTTTGGTGCTCACACACTCTCCTCAAAGAGTCACTCAAGAGTCACACCTTACAATCTACGAGCAAGGTAGCTTATATAGACACCTCAACGTCCCAAATATAGCACATACCTCTTTTAGAATCTCCGCGGCTACTAATTTAAAAACCTGCCGAAATTAGCTGTTGTAACTCCTGTTGTAACATAAGTTGCAACATGGCCCTGACTGCTGACTTGACTGAGTTCTGGTTACGTTGCGGACGACCTCAAGACCCATCAACCTCCCGGTCATGCTTAGTCCGAGTCGATGCAGCCAAATCTCCCGATCCCGACTGCCAGCAACTAGCCTACCTCCTCAGTTCCTCATCACGCAGTCCCCTCGCAAGCGGCGCACGTCCTTGTGCGTCTTCATGAAACTTGCCAAACTTAGTATTCAATCTTCCAAGTTTGGTCTTCAAAGATTCTCCAAACTTGATCTTCAATTCACCCAAGTTTGGTCCTCAAATCTTGCCGTTAATAGACTTCAATGATTCTCATCAAGGACTCTTCAAATCATATCTTCATTCACACCATGAATAGACCTTTCTTTAATTAAGCTCCACCATATTTAGTCTTCAATCAAATCACCTAAATATGGTATTGATATGATCTTGTCTTCAAGTTGTAATGCATTGCCAAAAATAACTCCACCAAAATCTTTAATATAGCTTCACCATGATCTTCAAGATATTTGGCTCCATGTTAGAGACTTACTAAAAATAGCTCCACCAAGATCTTCAAGATGTTTGCCTTGCACTCCAAGTCATCTTGCCATGTCACCATGCTTGCCACATCATCAATTATGCTTTGTCACCTTGGTTGCCACGTCACTTGGTCTAGGTGTCAAATCATGCCAATAAATAGTGCGATTGCACTAACAAGTTTTATATTTTTAATCAACTCAACTTTTATTAGTTGGAAATTTTTTTTTTATTTTCAAATGAAAATGGTTTATACCCACCAAGCCTAACAATACCAAACCAAACAGTCAATGATAGCAATGGCTAAACCTCTGTTTCTCCACAAGTTGTACATAGATATTAAGAAGCTCATTTTCATAATATTAAATGAATTAAAATCATGCAACAAAATAGTTCATGATAGTGATGACAAGAACTATATATATGTTTCTCCATGATTTCGACATTGATATTAAGAAGCTTATTTTCACAGTACATAAATGAGTCAAAATCATGCAACTTGTTGATGATAGCAACGCATTCTAATAAGATATAACAAGGGTGATTACTTAGTTACGTTTAAAACTATGAAACATAATATCATGTTGTCACTATCCTTTGCAACTAGACACATTAAACAATAGTTATAATCTATGGCTTCCAAACTAACAATCATAATTTTCTTTTAACTATTCAGACCCAAATCCTTCATGATATGAAAATATTTGGTAGATAATTTGAAGAAGGTGGTCATGCTCACTAGAATTGGTCTGTCATATATTGGGTTCTATTGTTTGTCCAATAATAGCAAATTGTCGGTGGCCTTGGTAGCTATCAAACATAGAACATTATTTTTTTATTTAAAAATTAAATTGAAATTTTATTCAAGGTTAGTTCTGTAATATATAATTATATTTTCTTTCTCACACATGAATATATAAATAGGTCAAAGATTATGTCACTAATACTTTTTTTTTAAAAATGAAATTAACAAGAGAACATTCTAGATTTGCATGCTTATATGTAAATATATATATATACACTCATACAATCATTAAATAAAGTGAATTAGAGGTAGGATAATCTAATTACATTAATGTAAAAGTGTATTATTGGGAGAATAGGAATTCAATTTTTTTGTATGTATATGTTTCTCATCATCTATAATTTTTAATGAGAATATGATTTTGTGATTATGTTTAATGAGCTCTAATTTTTAATAGTTTGTTGGGCATTCAAATGTTTTAATGGAATTGATATTCCGCTTATATTAGTTTTATCATAGATAAATTATGTATCAAATTTATTAAGATAATCAAGTATTGAACAGATAACATTTAATTTGATATTTGTTTTTTTATATATACATACACACATCAAATGTTTGTAGAAGGACAACTACACAAATCAAACGGATTGAACAACATTATTTTTTGAATTAAATTAAACAAGATTGCAATATAAAAATCTTACGTTGTTGGTTTTTTCATGAAAGGACAATTAATGTTTAAATAAATTAAAATAAAAGATTTTAACCAGAAGTGCAGTAAATCTATCATTCTTGACATTCTTTTATTCTTCTTTTTTGAATGTAAGATTTCTGAAATGATCTAATAGAATATTTTTATAATTATAATATATTTTAGAAAGAATGCGATGAGGTTTTCTAGAGGGAAGGAGATAGAAATCACATAGACAATACCACAATATTTTCATACCATATATATTATATGTTAACCTTTCCTTCCAATTTGGAAAATATTAATCATAAATTCATAATATTTGAAGGAGTAAGAATAAAAAAGAATTATGGCAGAAACTCAACATTAATCAAATAATAAAATTTTCTAGCTGAAAAAAATAGCAATTAAGTGAAAATTTTCAATATGAAGAAAGAAACAATCATATATATCAACTAGGTAAGGAAATAATACAGACATTTGATTGGAGTATAATCATATAATAATTATCATTTATTATTGAAACATATAATTAACTTTCATCACACTGAAACATACAACAAAGTACTTCAAACAAACATAAACCCAAATCAGATCAAGAAAAACACAACAAGAAGCAAATAAAGTAAAAACGTGCATGAGAAAGAAGAAGAGGAAGAAGGAAATAATAAGGACATTTAGAGGCCGAGAAGACGACGAAGATCTTCGGTTGTTACATTATCCATTCCTCCACCAATAGCTTCAACAATACAAGAGGAAGAGCTAGAAGATGTCTTGGTTCTTATCAAAGAAAACCTTGGCAATGGCAAACTACTTGGTGGAGGAGAATTATACACATTTTCAACCATCAATGGCTTCACAAAAACATCAATTGCTTCATCTTTCTTCTTAAAATTCTTTCTCATGTTTTGCTTTCTTTTCACCGTGTTACCACTCTTCACCGGAGCCGATCTTATGGGTGGAGACTTGCCTATAGGGAGAGGAAGAAGAGGAGGTTGATTAATAGGGGTACTATAATAAGATAAAGAAAAAGGATGATGATAAGATGGAAGTGAGGAATTGTGATTATAGATGTTAGGGAAGTGAGTTCCATGAATTCCATTGTTATTCCTTGAAACTAAAGCACCCTTTCTAGAGTTCATTGGAGATAGGAAAACAAAAAGGATTTCCTTCTCTTCTACAAAGATCTTTAGATAAAAACACAAAGAGTGATCTTTGATGAACAAAAAAACAAACAAAAGAAAATGAAATGAAAACAAAAAAAAGAAGGAACTCCACTTCCACCACCACTTCCACCTCCACCTCCACCTCCAACTCCACTTCCAGAGTAATCTCTCAAAGTCCCACAACTGCTTTATATACAAAGAACCAAGTTGCACTTTGGTGACATCCTAAACTTCTTTTATTCAAATATTTTCACTTTTATATATTCCAAAATTGTATTTTATTATGAGATTTTTTGTTGTTTATATTTAGTTTTCCATGATAATTTACCGACATCCGTAGGAAGTGGCTACTTCTATGAACCACAGGACAGCTGAACTGATGGGCGGCAACCGCCAATTTGATAGGGACCGTTAGATTGTGGGCCGTTGTTTGCCGTTGGGGGAAATCTAACCGTCCATTTGCTGACGTGTGGAAAGGACCCTCGTGCTCTAAATAATAATTTGTGGGAATTGGTCTTTGTGAGGGCAAGAGTTGGGCAGGCAGGGAGAAGCTAATTAATTATTTATTTATTTTATTCATTTTTCATTCATAAATTTATATTAAATTTAAGTTTGATGTTTGGTATGTTCTTGGTGTGTGTATATATATATATATATGTGTGTGTGTGTGTGGTTTAAGAATAAGTTTAGTCCATATATTTTATACTAGGTATTAAAATCACATCCTTTTTATGTTTTTTAAATGTTTCTCACTATTTGTTCTTCATTTTCTATTTTAAAGACATATTTAGATCAAATAAACTATGGCAATAGTTCCAATATATATATATATATATGTAGATTACTGAGAGTAAGATAAAGTTATTTTTTTATTTTTTATATGATTCAAAAAATATAACTATTTTATTCACTTAATTTGATATAAATATTTTTAATTTTAAAATAGCTAAGAAGAGACTAACTTGGTAAAACACTGATAAACTTGGTATGTTATATTGCAATTCACTTTCATCCTAAATTTCAAGGTAATGGAAAAAGTTAATAAAAATATTATATGTTAAGTAGCCATAGTTAGTCTTAGGGATGAAAATGCACAAAAGGACAAAAAAAAATACAATCACCACATTGAATATTTTGAAGAATTAGACAAGCATTAGTCTATATACAATGTCATTAATATAGAAACCAAGCCTGCAACCTGAATGAATGATAATTGAACATTAGATTAAAATATTATGATTAAAAAATGAGGGAATCGATAATTTTTATAGTAATTAATAATTGATAATTATATTTATCTAACTCTATATATTTCTCGTATACTTTACGTTATTCCAAAAACTAATCTATGGTTTGTAGTAAAAACCGGGTCGGTCCAGTTGATTTGACCAAGTTGAACCATATACAAAAGCTAAAGCAATCTAACTATCCTTTATAAACTAAGAAAAATAAAAATAAAAAAAAAAAAACTTGTGATTTGCTAGTTTTTAAATGAAATGATAATTTTGTTTTTGTCAAATAAAAAAATTAACAATGTTAACAGTTTTTACTTTTTTTTGCTAGCTCGAAACCAGAATTTAAAAATTGGAAAAAAAATTACACCATCTCTATTTTGTAAAACTAAAAAACTATAAGGTTTTTTTTTCTACAAAATTTTTCTTTCTCTAAAATTTTTCCTAAAACTATCTAAGATAAGACCAACTACTCTGCTGTGTGATTTTCGTTGTTGAACCGTGTAGCACTTGACTTAAGTTTATATGGTTTTAGAGTGTCTCAAATAGTGTTTTTTTTTTTTTTTGAAATTTTTATTTAATTGAACAACAAGAAAGCTTTAGAACAAGGAGATGATAATGAGGATGTAAACATCAATATTAACTAATTAATATTTGTGAATTTAAGTAGAAATTTTTTAGTTAGAATTTCTTATTTAGTGTCAATTATGGTTTTGATTTCAATATTATTGGAAGAATATTTTTATGAGGTTTACTTTGTTTAGTATTTCATATCAATTTAATTAAGATGCTATAAAACTTTGTTTTTTTAAATATGTGCATAAACTTGTTTTGTTTAATATTTTTTATGTATTTATTTTAAAAATTAACTTATTATTTAATATAAAGTATCTAGTATTTTTTTATTATAAAATCTAGTAAACCGATTCGATACATTCAGCCATCTTCTGTTAAACAACCTCCCCGTATTCTCCAGCCCAAGCATTATTCTTTTCTTTTACTGTCTCCAAGCAATTATACTCTTTAATTTGGGCAGATTTCACCAGTCTTAATAAATGTTGACGTTACTTATTTGTGCTCCTACATGCAATAAATAATTATTTTTTTATAAAAATTAATGTTAAGATCATTAATAATTTAATTACTAACTATAGTTTTCTATCAATGACCCCTTAGTTTATTGGCATCGTGTTCTTTATGTAGAGTAGTTATATTTTTTCATAAAATTTGGTTCAAACTTCGGCTCACACAGAATGATTTATACACACCTCTAATGATGTGGCTTGTCTGTTTTATTTAATATATATAGTTTTCTTGTGCCATAACACAAAAAATAGTTTACAACTAAAAAAAAGAAAAGAAAAGGGTACCCATCCATTTTGTCAACTCAATCGTTTTTTCCGAAGGCTTTTCTTAAAAAATAAAATAAAATGATTTATTAAAAGAGAATTCTAACTTTTGTCAAATCTTTGATGGCAATAAGAAGAATGGTGGGAGTTGGTAGAAGATGTCACCATCAGCCTCCCCAAAGGGTCCATGCCTTCAAAGATTACTAGCGAAGAGTCAAAATTCAAGACTAGTGTATATGTGTTCGCTTTGCCACCAATTACTTCTTTGCAAAGTTTGCTGACATTTTGCTAAGTGTTTTGGTAGGCAAAATGTTTTGAGTTATAAAAAAAATATTAAAAAAAAAAACCTACTAATTGCCGTTTCATTTTATTGCTTTTCTTTTATTAGATTTTATCAATAAGGGAGGCACAATGTTAAGGCTACTGAAGCAATGGTTTTAATAAGGCTTCTTATTTTTGGAGACTCATCATTAATTTTAAACGTTTAATTAGTTTTTTATTAATAATTTTTTTAATAATGTGGATAAGCCACCGTATATTTTTATTTGTGTCTCAATCAAGGTTTTTAAAACCGGACCGTCAGAATCGGAAATCGACCGGTAGTCCGGTCCGGTATTAGTTTATTAGTTGATCAATATATGAACCAATCAAACCTGATCAAACCTGGCAAACTGGGCGGTCGGACCAAAACCTGATCGACCCCGGTTTTTAAATAATTTTTTTTTTTAATCTAGAGAGTAGAAAGTAAAGAAAGGAATGAATTATGGCATGAATCGGGTGCTTCCATTCTTGTTGTTTTTGTTCTTGAGCTACATCACAAAAATATCACAACTGATAAAACTTTATCTCATATTTAGTGACAATTCATAACATTTTATGACAGATTAGCACAACGTTTTGTGATAAAAATGCATGTCATTAATGATTATAAAATAGGTAACATATAACAACTTTGTACCGTAAAATGTATCCTTGTGTGATGAACATGTAAATCGTCACATTAACCCTTTAGCGACGGCACAAAAGCGACAAAATGTGGTGAGAGTAAAAAAAATGTTACAAAATAGTTTTAGTAACGCAAATATATTATTTTATGACATTATTGTATATATTAATTGTTAGTTCCGGAAGAGTAGAAGTGTGATAATTTTTTACTCAACATCTCATCTAATACAATCACACACAATCAAACATGCAATAGAAAGGAGACACATGAATTAGTTACCTAGATCGGCACAACCTTGCCTACGTCTAGGGGCCGAGCCCGGAAAAGAGGTAAAGAATGAAGAGTACAACACTCACTCTCATTCATACAATAACAAAGAATAACCCTCTCTAGATTTGGGAAGAGGAGCAGGGCGAACCCACTAGAGACCCCAGGGACATGCACAAGCCTCGGTAGAACAAGTGGGGACGAGGCCGCGCTCACGTGGGGGCTGGAACCACCCGTACACAACCACTATTCACAACTCCCAGAAATGTGTCCTCAGCCGAGAATCGAACTCTCACCACTCTGTGAGAGCTCTATCGGCGACCCGTGTACCTATATCCACTCTCCTCAACCCGCATACTAGAATATCTCACTTATGGCTCATTCTAAATCTCAAAGCAGAGTATCTTATATAGATGTCACTATGTCCCAACAAACCTTCCTCTTTTAGAATCTTCGTGACTTCCTAACTTGGACACCTTCCAAAGTTAAATGTTGCAACTCCTATTACAACCGAGCTTGCAACGCAACCCACCTACTGATCCTGACTGAGTTCCAACTCTCGTTGCAACACGACCTGCGACACCTCTAATCCTCCCAATTGCTCAAGTTCGCATCGATGTAGTCCACTTCTCCCGAGCTCATGCCACTAGCAACTAGCCTCCTTCCTCACGCCATATCAACAGGTCCCTCCAAATTGCTTCACACCAAACTAAACTCCATGCAATCCTTGGTCTCCAAGAAATGATCTTTATATTTATCAACAATAGATTATTCCTCTCTTTAGAATATCCTTCACATAGTTTTCAAGAAAAGAGTTTACCAAAGATAGATTTTATCATCTTAGATCTTACCAAAGATAGATTAAATCATATATATGATAAATTTTCTCTTCAAGAGAGATCCTTTCACCTTGATGCTCTTTCCAAAGATAAACTCTCTAATGATAGTTGTGAAGATATTCTCAACATGTGTGTTGCTTACTCCTTAAGAGAGATCTTCCAATGTTGATGCTCTTACCAAAGATAGCTTCAATAGATTTTCTCTACTTGGTTCAATGAGAAAGATCCTCCAAATATAAGCTCCGACCAAAGATAGCTCCATATGATTTCTTGAGAGATCCTCTAAATATCACACCAACCATGGTTTTCTAGTCTTCAAGACACATCATCATCCTTTAGCAATTCATCTGGTTATATCACTAGGTTTGCCACGTCATTGTTATTACCACGTCATCTTAACTTGGTGTCAAATGATGCCAACTATAGAGCCTAGCTCTAACATCAATAATTGACACATTTGTTGTAGTGAGTTACTATTGACATCTCATACCAATCTTGTATCTCTGCTTTCCACATGGAGAATGACTTGGGTTATAATTGGTGTGATAAAGGTGTTGTTTGAAGGTTTGAGAAGTAAGAAGAAACCAGTTGGTAGCTTGTTTAAGAGATTAGGAATTGTTTTCTTTTGTACTTATATTTTATTGGTGAGATCTTGTTATTATTCATATACATACATATATATATATATATATGTATATGTATATATATATATATATATAGCGTCATCTGGTTTGACCAACTGACCTGTGACCCAAATATGAGACCGGTTCGCTCTTTGGTCCAGTTTTAAAAACATTGATCTCAACCATGTATTGAGAGAGAGTGTTAAACTCTTGACCTCTTGTTGTAGTGAGGCACCAAGTATGGCAACTTGAAGGAAATTTAGGAAGACTAACGAATGAAAGAAGAAATATAAAAATAAAAATTGAATGGTGTAGGCAAGACATTTCTAGAAAAATTGTGTCTTGAATATTATTTCTCCCACTTAGTGCAAATGGTCTCAGAATAATATTCTTTTGATACAATACCTACTAATTGAGAAACAAAGTTGTACCTTTTTTGTTTTCTTAAAAAAACTCACTTGAACTAGAAGAGTTAAAAGGATGTGGCAATAGGGAGAGATTTCTGATATGTTAATTAGTTTTAATTAATGCAAAGATTGATGATTTTCAAAGGTTTAGAAGGGCATTTATAAATTTGAGAAATCTCTTCCGATAGACACATCCTAATAACTATGAGTCTACGAAGTAAAGAGGCGTGAAAACGTTAAAAACAACCCTTAAAAATATTTATTATTTTATTGTTATTTTAATTTTACTTTTTGGGAAATTTATACAACTCCTCTTCTTTAGGCATCAAATGTCTTGACCGCTATGACTTTTTAATAATAATTTTAAATTTTTTATGATAGGGACACACGCAAGTGTACGTGCCGATCACATAATAAAGTGTTCTTGAAGTGCAGAGTGTTAGTCCACAGGGAAGGAGGTGAATACTAGTAATAACTCTAAATCTGAAAATTAGCCTAACGAGTAAAGTGGTGTGTGTAAACAAAACCAAAATAAAACTAAGAAATACGGAAATAAAACCAGAGAGGAATCAAGGGAAGATACGATGTCCGGGCATAGTATTAATCTGAAGTGCAAGACAAAAGTTATCTAGGTATGCAATTCTATTTGAACCGAGAGGTTTCCATAAATATACTAAACCCCGATTTCTCTAGTGAAGAGTAATTGAATAAGTGCAGAGCTGATACAGACATCCACACAATTGCATTAACACTCTATGAAACATCACTGTGAACTAATGATAATCTCTTAAGTAGATAATATCACCCAAAGAGAGAGAGACACTACAAGAAAATTATTAATTACCAACGGAAATTACCCAGGAAACATTTTCCTGGGTAATTAGCTAGGGAATAGATAGGGAATAGAATGGAATGATTAGATACAAAGATTAAAAACATTACCCAGGGATTATACAGGGGAATAGATAGGGAATTAGCAAGGGAAACACTTTCCCAATCTATTCCATCGTTAAATATCGCGGGAATTACGCGGGTAATATTTAGCAATGAATTACTATCGAAAATTATCCGTTGGAATTTATACCCTAGCTAATCCCTAGGTAAAATTAAACAGTTTTAACATTACCCAGGGATTAGCTAGATAAAATATTCGTTGTTATTTGGCCCTAGCTAATCCCTGGGTAAATTGAACATATTTAACATTACCCAGGGATTAGCTAGGAAAAATAGTCGTTGTTATTTGTCCGTAGCTAATCCCTAGGTATTGTATTTCTTAGAATTATAATTTAGCAAGAGATTAGTTTCCGTAGGTAAAATTGTTGATCTTAAACATTACCCAGGGATTAGCTAGGGATGATAGCCATCATGTTTAGTTCGTAGCTAATCCCTAGGTAAATATAAATTACTTGATTATTTTAGAAGTGTATTAAATTGCTTTTTTTTTTTTTAAGATTTGTTATTGAATTTAAAAATTATATTATTAATTGTATTAACTTCATTATGACATACATAATTTTATAGTATGATTTTGTTGAAATCAAAAGAAAATAAATAAATAAATGCAGTTTTTTTCAATTAGCATTTAACTAAAATAACGCCAACAATTGCTAGGCAGGATGCATTTTTTTTCCTGATATTCTTGATAGTCGTGGCATACCAAAACATAAGTAAAATTACAAATTTTAATAATTTTAATATGAATCACAACAAAAGATTACATTTTTAATTTTATAATATACCCAGCTTTAATCTTAATAGTTGTTTTCTAAAAGATAATTGAGCACTATCTTTTATAAAGACTTATAAAGATATATATATATATATATAAAGGTCTACTCAGTTACTATATTATATTATATTTTTTAAGTTTAGGATTAAATATAAGTATATAATTAGTTCAAATTAATGTTATGGCACCTGGGATTCACATCCTTGTCCAAAAATCTTTGCAGTGGGCTTCGGGACCTTAGACTATGAGTTTTTTTTTCCAATATGACCTTCGTTTTGTTTTAATTATTAGAATGGCCCAAAGTTAAGTTATTAATTTGTTTTTAAAAGTTACTTTTTTTCAATCATATTTATTTTGGAAAAATATGTTATTATTATTATTATTATTAAATCTTGTTAGTTTTCAAGCCATTTTTAAAAATTATTATTATTATTAACATAATTATTTTTTAAAAGAATAAGTGAAAATTATTAAATCTTTTTTGAGTTATTATTTTTATTTTTTAATAACTAATTATTTTTTTAAAATTATTTTTAAACATTAATACCTAACCTCACAGGTGGGGTTAGAAAACCCCAACTACGGGGTTACATATGAACAAATAATAACAGTTTTTAATAATAATAATAATAATAATAATAATAATAATAATAATAATAATGTTTTTTCAAACCCATGTTGAAGGGATCATTCTCATAATTAAAAAAAAGGAAGGCCATATTGGGAAAAAGCTGTAGATTATTCCTAACATAAAAGTTACATTTTTTTTTCACATATAACCCTGGAAAGCTGGAAATTTGCATGTATCTTTAACAAAGTATACAACTGTGTTCATAATTTTGTGGTAAAAAATTAACTGATTTTTAAAACTATTTTAACATTTTTTTCTTATTCTAATTTGAATGTCAAAAAATAATATTAATAAAATTTAAAAAAGCATTTTTTAAATATACATTTTCATAAAAACATATATGAAAATAATTGAAAGAGTTAGTCATTGGGAGGCGTGCGGGATGATATATATATATATATATGTATGCTTTTATATGTATAAATAAAATATTTGTGTAGAGATTGACAAAAGATTATTATATTTAATTTAGTTTTTATGAAATTATTTTTCCATATTCAGTTTCGTATTTTAATATTTTGATCCCTTTTTGCAATTAAACATTTTACAATTAAACAAGTGGAATTATTTTTATAACAAAATTTATTAGTAAACAATAATAATTAACTTAAATGTTATTAAAATTATTAATAATAATAATAATAATAATAATAATTTAAAGTTTAGAATATTTAACAAATCAATTTTATAAGAGATTTTAATTTTAGATTATTTTTTTAAAAATAGTTTTTCATAAACCCTAAACATAGCATCTCCCCACGCCTTTTCTCCCCCGCCATCGCATGCCTTCTCTTAGCATCTGGTGAGCTCTCGCCTCTTCTTTGTTCTTTTTCTTTGTTCCATGTTTAGATCGGAGTTCTTTCGGAGCGAGAGGGCTTGGTCCGCGGTTCCTGCTTTCTTTGTGATGTTTTTTTCTTGTTTACAGTCCTTGTTTTGAGGTTTATAGCTGAAGAGGCGAGATTTCACTACTTGTTTGGGGTTTCCATTCGATTCTTTGTCTGAGATAGGTTGGATTTGCGATTAATTTGTTGGTTTTGTTAGAAATTGCTTGGTTTCGGTTTTGTGGTGAAACCTTGGATTTTGATCTTTGAGAATAGTCAGAATTTGGATTATTTGCCATGTGTTTCTGATTGTGATGAGTTCTATTGAAGGAAAAGTTTGCTTGTATTGTTGTTATCTGCAACTTGAAATTGTATGTGGTGTTTGCTTTTTGATATGGTGTTGGGGCAAGACAGAAGCCATCAAGTATTGACCTTAGTTTAGCGGTTGTCGTTATCTGAAAATTGCTTGTGCTGATGACTAGATGAGAGATTCAGATAAGTTGGGACCTTGGGGTTCCTTAACATGTGTTATCCATAAGCATTGGTATACACAATCAAGATTCAAAAAGTGCTTTTCTGAATAAACTGCTTGTTTTCTCTCAACACAAATTAGATTAGGATATATTTAGCTATCATAGACTCCTTTAGCTGTGATCACAATGGCTCATCTTTAATGTTTTTGGACCAGGTTTACCACTAGGGCACAAGTTATTAGTTGTGTAATCTATCATGAAACCTTTACTTTTGTCAAAATATATTCAGCCATAATGAATATTATGCATGTTCACATCAGTGAAACATCTGGGTATTTGCTTGGACAGAACAAGAAAAGATTGGTGAAAGATGAGATTTGTCTTTGAAGTTAAGGCTGTCAAGCCCTTGGATTACTAGTATCCCCTTACAACTGTGAAGGCGATTTAATCTCGTGTTTTATTGAACCTTTTGGGTATAATGTTTGATTAAGGCAAGGATTGATGAGGGCAGGAGAGGAACATTAGTTTGAGTACTTGGTTCAGCATGAAGTACCTCATTTTGATATTATGAACTATGGAAAGGATATCTCATTGATTTTCTTCACAGAAGAGCTCAAAATGTTTTTTTGGCATTTCCAAACTAACGTTATAGGCTTCTCATTGTTTGTTTTGTATCAAGCAAGTTGGGAACTGGAAGAGCATGCTATGGCAAATGAGACATCCTATATTAATAGATTAACGGTGGTTGCTACAATTATGTTGGGGCAAAATAAGGCGGTAGCTTCTCTCTGTTGAAGTCTACAGTAAGCAATGAGAAAGAAGATATTTTGAGCTGCTTTTGTACCTCTCGTAAGTCATAGATAGCAGAAAATTAGTTAGATTGACCTTTTCGTCCTTTACAATACGTGTAACTGTGTACTGCAGTAATCATGCTAACTGAATCCAATAATGTTTACTTTTTCTTGGTGCATTGTTTTTAATTTTAGTGCTTATCTGTTCCACGTTTTTTTATCTCCAGTAAATTTGATGTTGCTTGGTGTATTATGTTTGTTTATTTTTCAGTGCCAGTCTACTCAGTGATGATATGATTGAACTGAATGGAAGTTGGGTTTTTATTTTTATTTTTTTCATTTTTCCAATATGATGTATATATCTCAGTGCAACTATCAGGTTGTATCTCCCCAAAAATACTCAAATAGGTAGATTGTGGAGAGTGAAATACCTCTATGGCATGCTATTTGAAAGAATAACATTTTTGGGATATAGAGACTCCAGAGTCATCTAGGATATTAATGAGGTTATATAGCTTTACTTTAGAAATCTGAGCTCGAATCTTTTGCCAACCTCGATTGCTACAGCCATGACGTGGTTCTGGAATTAAGATTTGAACCTTGATGAGGTCAATTTTGTTTGAAACAAAAGATTGGTTTTAGTTGGGAATGTTACTTATCTATATAAATTGAGCTTTAGATGCTGCTTGTCAAATGTTGAATCTTTATAGTTCCATGGTACAGTTATGGTCATGTTAAGCTTCTTTTAGCTGGGCTAAGCTTATGTAATTGAGCACCCTAATTAATTATCATGGTACAGTTTTGGGTGCATCTATGTTGTTTTCTCCTCTTGTTTCCGGTCATTTATTTTGTGAATTCATTCCCTAATAAACCATAATTGGAGATCTTTTTCCTGATAAGTATATATATATATATATAACAATAATATATAAAAAGATCGGTAATTTCTTCATTTCATTTTCCTGTTTTTTTTTCATAATTATTATGATTAGTTATAAAACTAATTTTCATGACATGAACTATATAAAAGGATCATTCCGACAATTCTTAAAGATGATTTTAAAATGCTTTTTCTTATTGAATTTCAAATAGTGAGCATGGTTTTTAAAAGCGAATGAGGCGTGCGCCTCAAGGCGAGGCGCAAGAGAACAGCCTCAAGGCGCACGCCTTGAGGTTGAAAACTGAGGCTTAAGCCTCACTGTCAAGAGGCGCACTGCCTCAGTGCGTGTGAGGCTTAAGCCTCAAAAATCCTAATTTTTGTAATATCATTTTAATTTTTAAAGCAAATAAAAAATATTTATATGTATATACTTTCATTAATAAAAACTTATATATGTAAAATTCAATGAAAAAACTCATCAACACCTATGGTTTTGCAAGTAGTACGTACCAATTTGATTTTTTAGATTATGTAAAAATGACAAAAATTATCAAGATAAACTATTTTTTTAGATTTAATGATAATTATCAAGATAACTATTTTTTTTAGTTTTAACTAAGATAAGTTACCAAAAAGATAAGTCATAATATTATTAATTTTTGAAAACAAAACAAAAAGTCTTTTTTTATTATTTAAAAATAAAAATAAAAATAATATAGTTTAATCAAATAAGTTCCCTCACGTTTAAGATAAGTTTTAAAAAATATTTATTTTATTAATAAAAATAATAAAATCTAATGACATCTTAGCCTCTCGTTTCCTTGTACTCCAAGAGTGATGTTTTTTAATATATGGTTAACTTTTTACATAGTTTGTGTATGGATGAATTATTATGTTTTGAATTTGGAATTATAATTTGCTAGTTTTTATTGTTTTAGTGATTTTGACTATAGAATTATGGAAATTAGGAATAATTGATAATATTTTTATTACTTTGTATTTGATAGACAATTTTATTATTGTTTTTTCCAAAAAAAATTGAGGCTTACGCCTCAAAACGCCTTGAGGCTTACGCCTCGCCTCATGGTTGAGAAGTGCCTTGAAACCCGCCTTGGGTTTTTAAAAACCTTGATAGTGAGAATTGTCAATGATTCCCTCCCTAATTGTGCATACTTATTAACCGATAATCTTCACATTATCATCCTCATGAGACCTTAATCAAAGACTAATTAATTAGCATGCATTTTTCAATATATATATTATGTTCTTGTATGACTCGTATAACCACACTTAATTCAAGCAAAAATTATCAATGAGAAATAGAAGAAGCTATATGTTTGATTTGTGCCAAGAAAACAATATGAAACCTTTTAGTGATTTCATCAATATTTATTCTATTTGCACTGGAATTTATCACTTGACTATTCTCCATCAAGTCACATCAACAATAATAAAAATTAACCATAATATATATATATATATAAGGATATCTCATGCATTAATACTTCCTGAATGCTCATGTTTTTGTTGAGTGAAATATTTACTGTTTTTCATTATGAATAATCAAAAGTTGAGATTCTTTTTTTCATATGCTAGCTAAAGGCAAAATAGTAGAGGATATTTTGCTATAAAATAATTGAAAACTGTAGCATAATTGTTGCTTGTTACTATGGGTAGGTTTGTTATTTTCATATGTTTACATTTGGTCCTTGTTATTAGGCTTTGTTTATTAGTAGCTATTTTTATTGTTTGGTGGTATTTCTCAGTTTAAGGGCTGACCACTATTGAATGTGTGCTTTCTAGGGATTTAAGTAGCTACTTATATTTGGAAGCGGGCAATCCTTTCCCGACTACTGACTCACCGACGAAATCTGTGGTCATTCCTCTACTGCAAACTCAATTCGTGAGTGCACGCATCCGAGAGGTCGGATCATCTAGGTCTTCTATCCCATTTATATATATATATATGGTGAAATTTTTGTATGTATATAGCAATGTGTTCACACAAACAAAGAAAATGATCACATTTGTTATGCATGATATAGAAATATGCATGAATTAAGAATAAAGGAACAATGTATTAAATCATTCCATGAGGAGAACATGTTCAAATATATAGTCATTCTATCATATGATGAATAGTCCATTACTTTATCAATCTTGAGAATTTGACTGAATTATCAAAAGCAGCATTTTTAACATGTTTGTCAACCATAGAGTAGGTGCACTATGCCGGAGAAATTATGTCAAATGTAACAAAAAAAACTTTAAGGTTTGTTTATATTTGTCAACCATAAAGTATGCCATGTTCACCAAATCTATCTCAATTTATTTGTAGGCTTATTTTGAATTTGCAATTTTATTTAACTCTGAAAATATATTTTTTTAATAGTATTCATGTGAGCATATATGGTGTATGTGTTTTGAATAAATTTTTAATCTATAAACATGTGTTAGTTATAAAAATCATATTGTTCTATGTTATCAGAATATAAATGGGAACTGATCGGGAGTGGATGTATAATAGACTTACACACGGACATAGATTCATTAACCCTGAATTTGTGGTTGGGGTAGAGTCATTCATCCAATATGCTTGTGACCAACTGAGATTTATGGATGGTGATAAAATAAGATGCACGTGTTGTAAGTGTCAAAATCGAAGGTATGAAGTGGTTGATAATGTGAAGTTGCACCTTCTGAGGAATGGGTTTATTCAAGATTATCGTCAGTGGGTATGTCATGGGGAACCTTTGGTATATGCAAATTATAGTGAAACTCAGTGTAACTCTTTGATATCGCAAGATGTGGAAGGATCAAGTTCATACAGGGACATGATTATTGATGCAATTGGTCCTAACTTTGATCCATATTATGATGTAAATGAAGAGGAAATGTCAAACCCTACAACTCAAAAATTGTATGACATGCTTGATACAGCAGAAGAACCTTTATGGCCTGGATGTGAAGCGCACACTCAATTATCTGTCGTTACAAGATTATTAACAATAAAATCTGAGTTTCAAATGTTAGAGAGGTGTTATGATGTTGTATTGTAATTTATGAAAGAGGCATTACCAACTAATAATAAGTTGGTTGATAACTTCTATAATACAAAAAAGTTTGTTGCTAGCTTGGGTCTTCCATGCGAGAAAATCCATTGTTGCATAAATGGATGTATGTTATATTGGGGTGGGGATAGTGGTAGAAGAAGTTGCAAGGTTTGTGACTATCCTCGATATAAAAGCGGGAAGAGAGGCATAGGGAATCACAAAGATTATTCAACGAATTAAAAGATGTATTATTTTCCTCTAACACCTAGGCTTGAAAGATTGTATGCTTCAAAGGTGACAGTGAAGAATATGAGGTGGCACAAAGAGCATGATAAAAAAGATGGCGTGATTTGCCATCCTTCTGAGGCTAAAGCATGGAAGCAATTTGATCTCATACATCCTCTTTTTGCATCAAAGGCTCGAAATGTAAGACTTGGGTTGTCTACAGATGGATTTCAACCATTTGGATAATCAGGCAAGCAATATTCTTGTTAGCTTGTTATTATCACACCATTCAATTTGCCAGCGTGGATGTGTATGAAGGACCCTTATATGTTTTTAACTGTTATAGTACCTAGCCCCAAAAACCCAAAGCAGAAGTTAGATGTGTAATTGCAACCATTAATTGCGGAGTTAAAACATTTGTGGAATGTTGGAGTACAGACATATGATGTGTCCAAGAAACAAAATTTTCAGATGAGAGCTGCACTCATGTGGACGATTAGTGACTTCCCAGCTTTTGCAATGCTATCAGGATGGAGTACAGCAGGCAAAAAAGCTTGTCCATATTGTATGGATAAATCAAAGTCTTTTAGCCTTGTTAATGGTGGTAAGGTTTCATGGTTTGATTGTCATCGGCAATTCCTACCTACACATCATCCTTTTAGAAGAAACAGAAATGATTTTCTAAAGAACAAGATTGAAGGGTCACCACCTCCTACTATTTTTTCTGGGCATCAAATTTTGAAACAAATCGAAGACATAAAGTTGAAGAAAATAACAGAAGTTGGTGCTAAATAGTGGAATGCTCCTATTTGTAAGTTAAGTGGATGGCACAAACGTAGCATATTTTGGGATTTGCCTTATTGGAGTACTAATCTCATCCGCCATAATCTCGATGTCATGCATATTGAAAAAAATGTTTTTGAAAATGTGTTTGACACCGTGATGGATATGGAAAGCAAAACCAAAGATAAAGCAAAAGCAAGAGAGGATGTGAAAATATATTGCAAGCGTAAAGAATTGAAGAAAAATGAAGCGACAGGGAAATATCCTAAAGCTTGTTATAGCTTAAGTAAGGAGGGAAAAAAAGTTGTTTGTGAATGGGTAAGTCAACTTCGGTTTCCGGATGGTTATGTTTCAAATATGGCAAGGTGTGTTGATATGTGCAAGTATAAGATGTATGGAATGAAAAGCCATGATTGCCATGTATTCATGCAAAGGTTAATCCCTATAGCCTTTCGTGAATTATTACCATTGTCGGTATGGAAGGCTTTGACAGAGCTAAGCTTATTTTTCAAAGATCTTACTTGTTCGACGATTAGAGTGGAAGACATGAATAGGCTTATCGAAGAAATTCCTGTAATATTGTGCAAGTTGGAGCGTATATTCCCTCCAGGTTTCTTTGACTCTATGGAACATCTTCCAATTCACTTACCATATGAAGCAAAGATAGCAGGGCCAGTGCAATATCGTTGGATGTACCCATTTGAGAGGTAAACTTTAATATAAATTCAGCCTATATGATTTTTTATAATATCTATTTTTTCAATTTGATATAACTATTCTTATTTATAATTTAGGTTCTTGCATCATTTAAATAAGAAAATAACTAACAAACCCAAGGTTGAAGGTTCAAATTGTAATGCGTACTTAGTTGAAGAAGCATCAACTTTTTGTTCATATTACTTTGAGCCTCATGTGAACACAAAGTTAAGGAAAGTACCTCGTAATGATGAAGGAGGAGAGGTTGAAACATCTGAAGGTCTTTTATCAATATTCATTTTTCCTAGTCGACCATATGGGCAAGCAAAATTAAGACGTTTGACTGATAAAGAATACCATCAAGCTCAAACATATGTCTTACTAAATTGTGATAAGATTCAACAATATGTCAAGTATGCTTCTCTACTTCAATTTCATTAAAAAGAGAACTTTTATTTTCTTTTTTTAAAACAAATGGTTTTGCCTTTGAAGGATATTTGTGGAAGAGGTGGTGGAAAATACAACTAATATAACTGATGCACAAGTTGATGATAAATTGGAAAATGAATTTGCAAATTGGTTTAAGATTTATGTAGGACTTAAGCTTTATATATTCTTCTTATTTATCAATCTTACTATATGTATTTCTTGTCTATTAATATTAATAGTGCACCTTATTATGTAGGCATGGGATCCTAATAATAATGTGACAAATCAAATGATGAAGGATCTCGCAACTGGGCCTTTAAAAGTTGTGATGACTTATCCACTGTATTTCATCAAAGGGTATAAATTCCATACAACTGAGCATGGTGCGAGAAGAATGACAATAAATAGTGGAGTTTGTGTAAAGGGTTCCAATTACAGTGCAACATCATATGATTATTATGGTCTTTTGAGGGAGATTATACAATTAGAGTATCCTGCACTCCCAATAAAAAGGACTACATTGTTCAAGTGTGATTGGTTTGATCCAACTCTAAATGTTGGGATGAAGATACATAAGGATTACAATCTTGTGGATATCAATCACAAAAAAAGGTTTAACAAGGATGAACCCTTTCATTTTATCTACACAAGCAACACAAGTATATTATACATCTTATCCAAGCATGAAACGTGACAAGGATAATTGGTGGGTCGTATGCAAAATTAAGCCAAGACAAATTATTGATGCTCCACTAGCAAATTTGGCATTCCAAGAAGATGAAATCGAAGAGCACTCCATTGACAATATCGATGATATACCGAGACCTCTAAATGATTCAAATGGAGGTTCCATGGAGGTTGATAATATCCATGATGATATACTAGAAGATGAAATTGAAACAGATTATGAAACTGAAGACAAATCAGAAAATGATGAAGATGAATACATTTCTGATGATAATGAGTTGTAATTATTTGT
Source organism: Dioscorea cayenensis subsp. rotundata (assembly GCF_009730915.1). Classification (NCBI taxonomy): domain Eukaryota; kingdom Viridiplantae; phylum Streptophyta; class Magnoliopsida; order Dioscoreales; family Dioscoreaceae; genus Dioscorea; species Dioscorea cayenensis. The sequence goes on from NC_052484.1 coordinate 15,030,709, forward strand.
TTTCTTATTAGATTGGTGAACAAATGTAATACATTTTATACATTGTAGTAGTTGATTTGCAATTTTTTTGAAGTCATGATTATTGTGCATTGTCAGTTTTCTTTTGCTAAGTTATATTTCTTTTTTGAAAAACATTATTTTAGTTTATTTATATCATATATTATTTACATATGTTGACTTATTTTGTTATCAACTAATTATACTTTTATAATTTTATAGATATGGCTAGAGGTAAAGAAAGGACTAGATTAAGAGATGGAAGGAGTGGAGGCTGCACTTCTCATGCTCATTCAAACATTGAAGGATCAAGCAATGCTGATAGTGTACCATTTTCAAATGCCACTATTCCAAGTGTTAAGGAAATAGTGAATGGTATTGGATCTCAACAACCCAATCAAAATGTTGTAGCTGTTAGTGATACTCAAGCAAACTATGGTAGCACACAAGATGCTTCAACCATTGTTGGGAGGTTACGTATCACAGTTGTGAATGGATTGTAACTATTCACAATTTGACAATCATAGTATTTGTTATGTTCACTATTTATTGCTTATTTTATACTTAAACTATGGTAGGTTAGAGCCATCTAGCAAATGTGCAAGGATAATCACAAAAAAGTTTAAGGAAAAAGTTGACTTTGAAATACACATGGAAGACAGTGTCACAACCTATAAGAGACTTTTATTTTGAAGAATTTCGGGTATTATTCATTATCATTTCTAATTTATTTATTTTTTTGTTTTATTTTTACTTGTTTTGGACATTGAAATATTTTTTATCTTATGTAGAAGCACTTTATTTGGGATTCCTCGTTAGAGGCACAAGTAAAGAAAGCTTGGGTTTTGAAAGCCTCACATCAATATAGTGATTTTTTGAGGGATATAAGGGATGCAACAACAAAGCCAGAGTATCTAAGTGAGGAGGAGTACAAGCATTGGAAAGCTGTTTGGGATAGACCTACATTTAAGAAGAAACAAGAGATCATGCCATACAGGAGGGTCAATATCTAATGTTGAGCATGGGAAGAAGCTTGTAAGTATAAATATAAGATTTTAAATGTATTGAAATGTGTTTATTTTATTTTATTTTGCAAATTCATGTATTACATGTTGCTAAGAAATTTTAATTTTTCTTATTGCTATAGGAATCTAAATTGGGTCGAAAAGCCACTCCACATGAGCTTTTTTTGCATACTCATACTAAAAAACATGATGGGGAAACTTTTGTAAATCTCAAGTCAAATACAATCAATGTAAGTATTTCTAAGACCGATGACATTTTAATGCAAGTTGTTAATTTTTTTTTTCTTCTAAATTTGTATTATTGACATTTGTTTTCAATGTAGGAAAAGATGTTGACCTTGAAACAACATGCAACTTCTACAGAATCTGTATCAAACTCAGGACCTACTCTAGTAGATGAATTGGTTCTTTATATTGAAGCTGTTGGTGGAGTGAAGAAAAGAAGAGTCTATGGTCTTTGTTCTCAAGCACCTTGCTATTATGGATGCTCTAATTCAAATGTCAATAACTCAACTGCAACATCTACTATGAAAAATAATAAAGATTTACAAATTGAGTTAACATCTGTTCGTAATCAACTATAAATCCAAGAAGAGCGGCATCAACAAGAGCGTCAAGAAACTCAATAAGAACTTTAAGAAACTCGACAAGAGATGGCTGGAATGAGGAGGATGCTACAATTACTAATATCTCAAAATCAAGCACCTTCTCAAATAAAGCAATCAGGTCATGATGAAGATGGTGATCGTACTCCACCAACTTAGTAGTTATTGTTCTTATCTTGTGACTTATTTCACGTATTTGTTACTTGGTTGTGATACTTTTGAGTTTTAGTACTTGCCACTTATATTAGCTATGTGTGTTTGCACTTATTTTGAATATGAATTGTGTTGTGTTTTTAATGTCATTGGCAATATTTAATATAATCTTTTATACTTGGTTATGATAGATTGCCATTGTTATTTTTAGCATATTGTAGTAAAATTTACTGATTATTCTAAATGAATGATTTAATACAGGATTTTCTATTATAATTTATAATATAATTTAAAATAAATAATTAAAATTTTGTTTTATATTAGCAAGGGATTACCCAGGGAATAATCATTTTTTTTCAAATTTTATTACCCATGGATTACCCAGGAAATAATCCCTAAGTATATTTAGCAAGGGATTACCCAGGGAATAATTATTTTTTTTCAAATTTTATTACCCATGGATTACTCAGGAAATAATCCCTAAGTATATTTAGCAAGTGATTACCAAGGGTAGGATTCATTACTGCTACATTCAAATACTAATGAATTACCTAGGACATAATCCCTAGTAAATATTACCTAGGGATTACCCAGGGACTAACATTTCAATTTTTTGAAAATTTAGCAACGGATTACCTATAAAAAAAATCCCTTGCTAACATTACCTATGGATTTTCCAGGAAAGGTTTCAAAGCAAATTCCTTGTCTATGACGGATCAATTAACTTAAATTACCTAGAGATTTCCCAGAAAATATTTCGAAGCAAATTCCTTGTTTTTGATGAATTGATTAACATTAATTACCTAGGGAATTTATTATTTACCCACGGAATAATTCGTTGCTATTTAGCAAGGAATTATAAAATCACTGGGTAAATTATTACCCACGAGACTATTACCTAGGGATGTTAATCCCTGGGAAATCCCTCACTAATGAATATTAGCCAGGGATTTTACAATTTTAGCTAGGGAATTGTCCCAAGCTAATTGATGTTTTTCTTGTAGTGAGATTACCCCTAATCCGAATATAGAGCAGAAATGCAATTTCTCATAAAATCCACCCCATATGATTGCAAATAGCATGGAGATTGTCAACAACTCACTCGGGAGAATTAAGGGAAATAGATTATCAACAACTTACTCACAATTCTTTCTAATCACGGCATGTCTATGATAGGTGGGTATTTATACTAGTCATGGAGCACATCAAACATGATAGTTAGGGCTTTTGCCTTGTTAGCACCAAGCATTCAAACACGCAATTAGATTCAAATAGATATGATTGCAACTGAGAAATAAATTAAAGCTTCAAAGATCCAATAACCAAAGTCATAAAAGTAAACCCTAGAGTTCAACTACTCCCAAACATCTACAAATTAACACTCCATTAATGGAGGATAAGCATTCAAGATACAAAGAATAGGAGTAGGCATAGGATCCATGAAAACCTCTTGTTAATCCCTAGAATGAAGAGTCGCTGAGGTAGCTTCCACACAAACCGCCAAGATGAGCTTCACGGTTACGATCTCTAATCCCCTTAAATGACGGGTTAAATTCCTCTCCAAATCTTACCTAAGGTGCTGGAGATTCGGCTCTTTTTTTCCTCAATCCTGCTTCCAAGAATCACCCACAAAGAATAGAGAGATAGAATGGATAATGCCCTAAAAATCCTCTTAAGTTCTATTCATACCCGACTATTTACGGGCTGCTTACGGGTGTAAGGGCAAGGCCGTAAGGGAGCTAGGAAAGATAGTTGCGAGCCTTACAGGTACGCTTACGGCCCTAAGCCTCATCCGCAAGATCTTCTGAATATGTTACGGTCTAGCTTATGCCCGTAAGAGCTGGACCGTAAGCTTCTCTGTTTGCTTCTTGCGACTGCCCTTAAGGGCATGCACTGTGGTCATAAATTCCTCTGGATGGTCCTTACAGGCATAAGCCTTGCTCGTAAGGTCCTCTGCATTGACTCTGAATCCTCCTTACGGGCATAAGCATGCCCGCAAAGTCTTCTGGACTATACTTACGGCCGTAAGGCAAACTGTAAGCCACCCAGTTTGCCTTGTCCTTGTTTAAATGATGCCAAGTGAGCGCCAACTTCATCGTTTTCGGTATAAATTATTTCTTTTGGATCTCCCTTACCTTTAAATACTGTCCTAAGCCTGTTAATGCAAAACACACGATATTTAGCATCGAATTCCACATTATTGTTCTAATGAATGCCAAATGAGTGTACAAATAGATATGAAATACGTGAACAATGTACACTCATCAGTTTATAAAGAATTTTTTAATTCCTAGTTCCATTAGGAACTTGTTATTCTACTTCGAATTAAAGTAAAACAAAAAAAAAAGGATAAGCAAAAAAATAGTAATAATGAACTTTATCTTCTTACTTCAAATAAGAGTAGGAGAAAAGAAAGGAATAAGTGACAAAAAAGGGGGTATTATACTATTCCAAATAAGAGTAGGGGAATAAGTAAAAAAATAAAATAAAATAAAATAAAAAATATAATTGAGAGAAAAAATATATATTTAAAAAAAAAAGAGAGAGAATATATATTGATTTAAAATAAATTTAAAAAATGGTTGAAATTCAAATTTCAAAATTTCAAAAAAAATAAAATAAAATAAAAAGTCTGAATTGAAAATTTGAAAATCAAATCTCCCAACAGAGGGTAGTTGAGGAAATGGTGGAACATAAAGCAGGGAAAAAAGACAGAGTTTTGGGGGAAAAAAAAGAGGGAGGGAGAGCAGAAGGAGACAGAGAGCTTTGAGAAAAAAAAAGAACAAAGAAAGGAAAAGTAACAGGAACAAAGAAGAAAGAAAGTTTAAAAAAATATTTAGACAAGGAGAGGGGAGGGACAGCAGATCACTCATCATCGGGTAAAAGAAAGAAAAATTGGAGATCAGTCACGAGGTAGATTTTTAGAATAAAATCTACACCATGCATGCATAGGTTATGATAGATCCCATGAGCTATGTCATTCCATGTCTCCATGTTTATTTAATAAATTAAATTGTCATTCCATGCACATAGGTTTAGGTTTGATAAACCAAAGCCATAATGCTCTGCATGTCTTGTGTTGCACACACATTTGTTTTTGTTTTTTTTTTATGCATGTCTTTTTGTCTTATTCTATCAAATCATGCATAGAACCTTTGAGGGTCCAACTTCCTCTGCTTTCACTTCTCTTTTGTGGCCACATTTTTTTTTTTAACCTCACTGGTGAGCTACACCAATCAGTGTTAGAAGCTGGGAAAGCCTATTAAGTGACTCACTTCGGAATTCTATTGAAACCATGTCCTCAACTTCGATCTAACTTTTCATTTCTGACTTCTTTCTCATGAGTTTTTCAGATTGTGCCTATCGCTTCATATCCAACAATACGGTTTCAATGTTGATTGTTTCATTCCACATAATTCTTTGAGCAGTCCTTGGCCATTTATACATGATACACAGAGTTAGATGGAATGAGCCTCTGTTCTAGAACAAGATGGTAAATCTTAAAAATGGAGACCATCACATGAAGACGTCTATAACAAAGTTTTGTGAAGAGATATGTACTTGTAACGGGTTTGAAGGAGAGTTCGTAATTGGATTCTTTAAAGAGCTATTAGGCTATAAATGACTTCTTAACACCTTGCACCATTGTTCGTATTGTTCTTTATTACTACTGTATTCGTTGCTCCATAATACGATTAATGGGAAGAGGAATGGAAGAGATTTATTTGATTTTAAGCAATGAAAATGTGGTTAATGGATACTTGAAAAAGGTATAGTGAAGTCCATGTTATAGATAATGGAGTTGCAGTCACTGGTGGCATGCCTTAATGATCCTGAAAAAAACATTTGGAGTTTGAGGGTAGAATCGTAATTTTGGATGTTTCAAATATGGGTGAGAGGGGGCGGTCATCAAAGCAGTAAATAGAAGCTTCAAAGGATGCCTAGTTATCAAAGATGGTTAGTCTTACAGGGGACCGAACCGTTACAATTAGCTTATAAAAGGAAAGAGTTTATTGATGTTTAGTCAATGTCCGGCCCGGAATAAAAAGGGTTTGGACAAAAGTTATGTTAATCCAGGCCGAGTTTGGACAATGTTTGATTGTCTGAATTTAAATCCGGGCTGGGTCCGGACAAATAAATTCTGACAACCAGGCTTTTCTACCTCTAAAATTTTAAAAGTCCAAAATCATAAGCTCAATTGTTTTAAGCCCAATCTTCCAAAAACTTCAAACTTATATGGTTTTTTTATTAAGACTAGGAATTTTGTATGATTTGATTTGGGTTTTGGATTGTTGGATTTTTTTTCCATTTAATGTGAATTAAATTAATTTTTATAGTTTAATATTTGAGTGAAATTAAATGTAGTTTATAGGATTTAGACAAAATTCGGACATCTGGACAATCCAGTTTTAAAAGAACAGGGTCTGGAGAAGTTATGTTTGTCCGGATTTAAAACCTTGCCAGGTCCGGACACAAATTTATTTATTTATAGTAGTAGTTGTCCAGACTCTGTTTTGTCCTGACCCGAATTTTTGCCACCCCTACTTTTGAGGGTAGAGGTAAAAAGTTTATAAAATTTCTTCAAACTAACCTTGAGGTCTTGACACTCTTGGGGGTAGAGAGAAAAAATTTATAAAATTTATTCAAACCTACTTTGAGGTCTTGACACTCTTGGGGGTAGAAAGAAAAAATTTATAAAAATTTTTCAAACCTACCTTGTGGTCTTAACACTCTTGAAGGTAGAGAAAAAAAAATTATAAAATTTCTTCAAATCTACTTTGAGGTCTTGACACTCTTGGGGGTAGAGAGAAAATTTATAAAATTCCTTGAAGCCTATCTTGAGGTCTTGACACTCTTGGGGGTAGAGAAAAAAAAATTTTGTTGAAATCTACCTTGAGGTCTTGACACTCTTGGGGGTAGAAAGAAAAATTTATAAAATTTCTTCAAACCTACCTTGAGGTCTTAACACTCATGGGGGAGATAGAAAATTTAAAAAAAAAAAAATTCTTTGAACTCACTTTGAGGTCTTTTGACATACATTGGAGTGGAAGGAAGAGTAAATGAAAAATTTTATGAAAATTTCTCTTTGAACTCACCTTGAGGTCTCTTGACTTTCATTGGAGTAGGAAAAAAAGTGTTGACAAAAATTCTTTTGAAACCCATTATGGATCTCATGTTCGATATTCACATGGGTGATGAGAACATTTACTCTTTGAAGATTTTCTTCTCAAAACTACTATAATGTCTAGCATTAGATATTCACAAAAATGAATTGGAGAACTTAATTGATGACTTAGTTAACGAAAATCAAGCCCATAATAACAGCTTGAGATCCATTCTAAAAGCAAATCAAAACTGTCAAGTTAACAGCCCAATCATATTGAAGGTCACGGCTTGAAGATATGATGGTCAAGGCCCAAAAACGTGAAAGAGTCAAGACCTAAATATTTCATATGAATGTCAAATGCAACTCTAAAGTCCCTAGACGTAAAGAAGTCAAAGACGTAAGAAGTTTCACAAGTCAAAGACCTAAAGATTTTACAAGCACAAGACACATGAGTCTTCAGCAATAAAAAACAAAGATGATCAAGTAGGCAACTCACAAATGTAGAGTGGGTACGGCTCGAGAGTTATGCGATGTGTCAAGATGCAAACACACATAAAAAAAAAAATCGAAGATGGCCACAGTTATTGAGCTAAAAGGGTCTTCCATATGCTTTTAGCAAAGGAGTCCAGAGCATCAGCCAAAAAAAGAGAGATACGAGTTTGAAGAGTATGTTAAAAATAGTTCTCTTAATACTTTTGTATTCTCGCTCATGATTATGTACTCATATGCTCTTTGAAATCAATAGAAAAATTAATCTTATGTTTGCTCAGTCATTTTTCAATGACACTTGTTTCTTAATCTGAGGTTCCCACGACATTGTCTGAGGTAATTAATATTAGGGGCTTGGCCCTAATAGAAGTCATGAACCTACAATCATCTAAAATATGAAAATAATTAAATTTGATTTGTGACCCATGATTTTTAACCGGTCAATCCTAATTAAAATCTGGATGAGAAAAAATGAGCCCACAAAATTCTTAAAGTTTTTTATGCTGCTAATAATTATTAATTAATTAAAATATTAAAAATTTTAATCTAATACTTATGTAATGCTATATGATCTTAGCAAATTTTTAAAAATTTTAAATAATAATTAAGTTATTAAATATTTTAACTTAATACCTAATTAATTCTATATCTTCTCTTGATTAATTTTTGAAGTTCTTATGGCGTTGTGGGGGTGAGGTACTAGAGCGACATAAAGAAAAAAGACCTCTTCTTATGGGTGTTTTTTCTACCACTCGAGCTAACCTTGAGGGTAAATTCTTCTTGCTGTTTTTATCCTCTTTTATATCTTTAGTTAAAATGACAAAAATAATCTAACATTTCTTTTAATTATTATTACTTTTTAAATTTATTTATATTGTTGCTTGTTTTTGTTTTTGTTTTTTTAAGTTTTTGATTGAAATTCATTTATCATCAATGATATAGGGGTGTTGACAGCATATGAAAGGATTAACAAATATCTCAATAGATATTTTATTAAAATAAATTTTAGTAAATTTAATTTTTATTAAATAAATTAGAAACACATTTTGAAATTTGGCTTAAGGTATTTAATTACTTTTCCTCCCCTATTTATCAATTATCAATTTTCATTGCAACTCTTCTAGTATACCATCAAGAAAATATTTTGAAAATTTCTTTTATTAAATTATGAATTGTAATTATTGTAAAAGTCTAAATTAATAATTTTATAAAAAAAATTATACCCAAGAATTCCTTCTATCATTAATAATTACAAGTTTAAATAATATTAAATTTTGAAAAATATAATGAAACAAAATATCTTTAACTAGTGAGATTATTTTTCTGAACACATCCATGTTAGCAGATTTTACATAGAGAATTATTTATAATGGAGGTGGATAATGTAGAATGTTAAATCACAGTAAAAGCATAAGGTAGGGCTCTATGCAAAAATCCAAAAAATAATTTCTAAAAAATATTTTGGAAAAGAAAAATCTATTTAAAGTTAATGAAATTTTGATCTACCTAACAGCAATTATAATAAATTTATGTGTGTATTGTCACTAATAGTTTTTCTCTACCTATGCATCAAAATATAATAAAGAGATATATGCAAAATTTCTAAATGAAAGATGTGCTAGAGCTACTTGAAATATTTTTCAAGCATAATTTTATATAAAAAAAATATTGACTATAAATAATATTTTATACACACAAGAAATGCGAAATACATATAGATATATACATAAGTAATTGTAATTTAATAAGTTATAAATTCAAAGTGATGCACAATAAATGGATATACGATTATATTTTGGAAAAATTACATAGCAGGGCCTGTATTGTTTCAAATTGACTAATCAAAGACCTATAGTTTACAAAATGACCAATAAATCCTTATTTTTTAATATCTCTATTTTGCCCTTCGATTCTTTCCCTCCTGGTAAATCCTCCCAATCCCCTTGCCGAAACTGTAGGCTCTTCCCAGCTCTTCCTTCCCATCTTCCAATCTTACTCTCTTTGATGCCTTAGCATAAAGGCCTCCCTCTCGCACTCTCTGTCAATTTTCTATCTCCACTGATAAACTCTTCTCTCCCATTCCCCATCCTGAATTCAAGAAACCACTCTCTGCAGTTTTGGCTATCGTTTTTTCCTTGCTAAACTCTAGCTCTACAATAATATCAACCTTCGCCTCATCAGCTACACCAACATCAGCTCCCTCCTCCTCCTAAGCTTCGAGACATAGCTATACCTGCACCATTCGATTATAGGACCTCATTCTTCATGAATAGAGATAACAAAACCCCCATAACCCAAAATTTCAACCATCATTCCTTAATTCATCGAATACAAAGAAATCCCACATAAGACCTTTAAGGAATATGTAACAGCTTTGCCAGATAAATTGATCAACTATAGGGACTTGTGCTCAAGAAGCCGATCTAGGACTCGAGGAACACTTAGAGTGTTCATGGACTTAAGCATAGGTGAGAACCAAGCCATGCAAGCTGAGCAGTGCGTAAGTGCAGAGTTGTACATGATAAAGGCACTTGACTTAGTGAGCGAGGCTGCCTCTAGGACAACCGAGAGCTAGAATAGCATGTGAGCACATGGGCTAGAGCCGTGCAAGTTAGATGAGGACATACATTGGCAGTTGCCTTTATGGTTGAGATATGCAATGCAAGCGCATGACCGAGGCAAGCAAGAGCATGGCCGAGACAAGCAAGCATCCTAGTTGGTGTTGGACTGTAGTAAAGGGATAAGGATGAGGAACATAGACTTTACAATAAATTAGTGGAATTGGTGGAGAAGGACCCTTAACTCTTGGAGAGCCCTTGGATGGGTTTCATCCTAGCCATTCCTTGGTCAGGGATGGATTGTATATGGTACCCTTTAGCTTCCTTTGAGAGGACTTAGCTCCTTCTAACTAATTGAGGGTTTATGCTTTTCTCTCTTATATATTTGAGTCTCTTGATGTATGTTTGTTGTGATTGTGAGCTACTTATCTAGCAAACTTCATCAAGAGGATAATTTGGTATTAACAAGCAACATCCAAGTGTTGATAACTTTGTGCTCATTTTGACATGGATTTCCTTAAGGCCATCAAGGAAACAATTGTCTCACACTTTGGGTGGATTTCCAATCATGGATGATGCCTACCCTTGCTCTGTAATGGGTATTTGCAAAGAGAAAAAAAAGGGAAGAAGATTATGCTTTCATCCAAGTAATTAAAGCAAGGCTTAAAGCATGGGGAACCAACATATCTGGCGGCCATGCTTCTAGTGAAGTTTGATCAGGTGTTGGAAATTCAAAGTAAAATTACATGAGTCTTGAAAGACATTCAACACGTAATGTCCCCACAGTTGCCCAAGAGACTCCCACCTCAGTGAGCCATCAATCATCACATTGATTTTGTTCTGAGGGGCAAGCCAACATCCCAAGTCCCTTACAGAATGTCACCTTACAAGTTGGCAAAGTTGTGAAGACAAGTCACAAGTTTACTAGATAGTGGATATATTCAACCTTCTAAAGGGCCTGGTACCCTTGCTTTGTTTAAGTAATCTGGGTCCTTGCTGCTTTATATAGACTATCGAGTTCTCAACATGGTGGTGATCAAGAACAAATACAGAATACATTTGATTCAAGACTTGTTTGATCGATTGGCTAAGGCAACCTACTTCTCTAAGTTTGACTTGCAGTTAGGCTATTAGCAAATGTGCATTGTAGAAGGAGATGAACCGAAGATGACATGTGTCACTAGTTATAGTTCTTTCAAGTTTCTTGTAATGTCTTTTGGCTTGACTATTACCCTTATGACATTTTTCTACCTAATGAAGTGATTTATGATTATATTGATGAGTTTCTGGTGGCATACTTAGATGATGTGGCTATGTATAGTGAGTCTTTGGTGGGCCACTTATGCCATTTAAAGAAGGTATCATCTAGGCTAAGGGAGTACCGGCTTTATATCAAGTTGAAAAAGTGTTAGTTTGCCCAAGAAATCATTAAGTTGTTTGGCCATGTTATCTCTAAGGGACAAGTTTAGATACACAGGAGAAAAGTGATGGTGATCTTAGATCATCTGATGCCATGTTGCACTCATTCCTCTCTTAGACAACTATTATTAGCTGAAGCCGGTTACTACCCTTTTGAAGAGAAACCAGCCTTCGGGCTATGTAGAAAGACAGTAGTCGTCTTTCACTAAACTCAAGTAAATACCCTCAAGTGAGCTAGTCTTGAAGTTGCCAACATTTGGAGAAAATTTTGAAGTGCACACATGCATTAGGTAAGGTAGTACGAGTCTTCATCAAGGATGGTCAACTAGTGGCCTTTAAAAGTTGGAAACTCAGAAAGGCAGAGTTGAAGTACTCGACATGTGAAAAGAAGATCCCTCTATTTTACACTGCCTCTAGGTATGGCAAGTTTACCTTTTGCACATAAAGTTTGTAATTAAAACTAATAATTTTGCCAATATATACTTTGTTACTAAAAAAATTGTCTCCATGACAAGCTCGATCGCAAGAGTTTTTGCAGGACTATAACTCTAAATAGCAGCACAAAATAGAGAGGTACAACTAGGTAGCCAATGTGTTGAGTCACATGTAAGTTGTGGAGTATATTGCTGCATAATCTTAGGTGGAGGCAGACCTACTAAGTCATATTTAAGAAGTAGCAAAGTCAGACTCCCAAACATGAAGCCGGTAAAGGAAGTCAATGATGGAGTTGTGCATTAGTATTGGCTAAAAGATAGCATACTTCATGCCAAAATTGCTCAATTCTATGTACTAAAAAGAGTCTACCTTCGACAAGAACTACTCAAGGAGAATCACGATGTTTAGTGGGGAAGGCATCCAAGCTGAGAAAGATGAAAGCATTACTATCTTCACATTATTATTGGTCAAACATGTGCAAGGACATCAAGGCCTATGTTAAGTCATGTTATGTGTGCTAACAAGATAAGACAAAGAGAAGCCAGAAGCGGGCCTTCTTCAGCCCCTCCATGTCCTGGAAAGGCCGTGGGCAACCCTTTCCATGGATTTTATCTCCGAGTTCACCAAGGTGAATGATATGTCATCGGTAATGGTAGTTGTGAATCATTTCACAAAGTATGCCTTTTTTATCCCAGCGCCACCTACATGTTTGGTGGACAAGGTAGCGGAGTTGTTCTTGAAGCATATTGTCAAGCATTTTCGAGTGCAAGAAGACTTAGTGAGTGATCATGATGCTTGATTCACATGGAGATCCTAGATTGTATTTTTTGGCTTGTTAGGCACTAAACTTAGATTCTCCACTGGCAATCATCTTCAAAATGATGGCCAAATGGAGAGGATCAATGTATTGTTAGAAGAGTATCTTAGCTATTATGTTTCAACTTCACAAAATAACTAGTTGGATCTATTAGATGTGGTCTAGTTCTCTTACAACTTGAACAAATCCTCAACCAAATGAGTACAACCCTTTTGAGCTGGCCTATGGGTATCAACCCTTCATACCACCTGAGATTGCTAAGTGGGGCATTGGACGCAAGTGTCCTACTACTTATCATTATTCACTCGATCCACAAGAGATGTTGAAGAGTGCAAAAGATAGTCTTACAAAGGCTTCTTGATGAATGACGAAGTATGATGACCAAGGAAGGGAACCTCTGGAATTTTAGGTTAGTGATAAAATATATCTGAAGCTTACTTCCCAAGTGTGCAAGAAGTTGCACTAGCGAAATAAGTAAAAGGGCTTGATTACTCAATATGATGGACTATTTGAAGTGGTCCAAAAAGTTAGTAATGTTTCTTATAGGTTAAACCTCTTTGAGGGATTGAAGCTTCACCGTACTTTTCATAACAGTTTCTTGAACCTATGTCATGATGAACCACTATTCCTGTCTAAGCTAAGTTTATCCGGACATCCCCTATAGCGCACAAAGATTTCAGTTAAGTTGCTAAACATATTTTGGACTGAAAGGTTAAAGGCCAAAGTAAAAAAAAAGAACCATCAAACTTACTTCTTAGTGAAGTGGAAGGATCTCCTTGAAATGGAGGCAAGATGAGAAAAGGACACCACTCTTTGGAAATTTAAGGGGTTAGTTCAAGAATACTTAAGAACAAGATTGATGAGGGTGTCAAGCTTTTCTGATAAGTGTGGTGTGTAAGGGCATTCTCTAACAGCTTGGTTAAGTGTGGGGACTTGTGCCAAGAGGTCATGGTAGGCCCTATAAGTACTAAAGTCTTGGTGGACCTAGGCGTACACGAGCACATAATTTAGAGAACCAGGCACCACGTAATTACAGGACTATACGTGATCGAGCACTTGACCAAATGAGCAAGAACGGCCTCCTATATAGCCGAGAGCTAGCAGAACAGCATGCACACAAGTGAGTTGGTATCGTACGAGATGGATGACGATATACGGAGACAAATGCACATGTGATCAGGATGAAGATGCCAAATCGAGAACATGCATAGGCAGACCCACGCATTTCTAAGACAGGCAAGCTCGCTGGCTGGTGACAGTAGCAAGTGGACGAAGATGAGGAACATAACCTCGATAGCTACTTAGTAGAGTTGGTGGAGAAGGACTCTTGACTCCTTGAGAGCCCGTGGATGGGCTTCATCCAAGCCGTTTCTTCGATAAGCGATGAACTATATAGTGTATCGGGTAAACAACCTAAATGGTCCCCTATCTTTTCATGTGTTTTCATTTCAGTCACCCAGCTTTAAAAAATTATGATTTGGTCCCTTACCTTTAGTTTTTGTTACGATTTGGTCACCCGAGCATACGACATTAACGGCGATCACATGTGATATATGCCAGGTCAGATGCCAACTCTGAGTAAAGATATGCCATGTTGTATGTAAAATCGTAATATTTTAAAGCTCGGTGGCCGAAATGAAAATACACGAAAAGATAAAGGACCATTTAGGTTGTTTACCCTAGTGTATCCCTAAGCTTCCTTTGAGGACTTAGCTCCTTAGTTGTATGAGCTTTGGCTCATGGTTATAAACTTCTTCTCATTAATTAAGAGTTTATGCTTTTCTCTGTACATTTTTGAGTCTCTTGATATATGTTTGCTACACTTGTGAGCTACTTGCCTAGTAAACCTCACAGACAGGTTGACATGGTGTTCAAAGGTGACAGTCAAGTGCCACGCAGGTGCTGAGTCAAGAAACAAACCTGTAATAGCACCTTTGATCAATTAAGTGTGGGATTTTGGGGACCTAACGTGTTTGACCATGATGAATATAGTGAATCTCTTGGAGCTGATGATGAAGAGAAAGTATTCGATGGAGAAGAGGTTGAATAAGGTGGATGGCATGCTGAAAGACGATGAGTTCGATGGCAGCTCACGAAAAGCTCAATTAATTCATAGAGATATAACCAAATAATTGTACTCATAATTAGTATTTGAATCCATAAATCCATTCACGGTGACCATTCAATAAAGAATCATTGTTGACCTAACTTGTCAAATATAATCTAAAGTGCCAACTTATTTACACCTTTAATCAAATGTTCCCCTTGATTGGACATGAGAATTTCTCTTCTTTCATTTTTTTAGCATCATATACTAACACTACTATTGAGAGCACTCAACTGAAAGGCATATAATTCTCTTAGGCACACCATAGCACTTTCATTATAATATGATTGCATAAAAACCTTTTTGAATAAAGCCAAAATTTTCATTATAATATGATCTATCTTGCTATGAATAACTGTGGATTCTGTGAAAGCTAATGAAAATTATGTGGAATGAATACTCGGTTGAGAATGTTGAGCATGCATTTGTGAATAAATGTTTTAATAGTTATATAAATTAATATAAAAACGTTATTAATGGACAATTTGCAGATGCCAGCAGATTTAGAAAAGGAAAAAGAGAAAAAAGACATTTGTTGGATGTAAAATCACCGGAGGCGAATCTGAGGGTGAGAGTTGAGGTTATTAGATACTGATCTAACATTTTCAAGACTGGAGCTCTAAAATAATAAATATTATAAATTATTATAATTTTTTATATTGATTAATTAAAGTCTGTCTAATTAGTCTTAAATTTGAACAATGAAAATACGGTGTAGAAAATTTAAAAAAAAAATGATTAAAGATAATATTTGATTTTACATGTTTTTCATCATTTAACATATAGAGTTTGTTTGAATCTACTTATTTGATATAATAATAACTTATTTAGTTATTTTTTGAAATGCACACTTCTAGTTTGACAATAATTTTTTTGGATTGGATTCTAAAATTATGCATGAGCACTGAAATTAACAAGTTTTCTTTTTTTCAGAATTTCTCACTGTAGTATGGTTGATAAATTAATCACTTTCTCCTACCAAACTCATGCAAATAGATATATTTATTAATTTAAAAATGTTAATATTATTTAATAGCTATTATTATTTTTTAAAAATAAAAATAGAATCTTAAAATATTTTATTTTAATTAGTAATTTAGTCAAAATATAACCACCTCAAAAAAAATTCTTCAAACCAAGTTTCAACAAAAAATTTCATTAAACTACATCTAAATAATATGTTTTTACAATATAAGTCTTTTATATTATGAATATTTTCATTAGAAAAAATTTTGCTAACTTTGTTTTAAATTTTTTAAAATAATTATTTAATAAAAAAAAATATTGTTATAGAAAGAAATATCATACTAGCACGAGAAATCTAATCATGTACTCACGTGTATGATACATGAAATTTGATAACTTTTTGACATAGTGTATAAACCAAGGGTCAGTAGTGTGCACATCACCGAAAATTGATCATCTATCTCATAAGCACTCACTCTGTAGACCGAGATTGAGTTGTAAACCTGCTCTCATAGTGAAGGATTTTTTTTTTTTTTACACTACTGTGATCTTTATAAGACATCTTTCTCAATGGGATCAATACTATTGGGTTTCAGTCCGTTTGTGGGTTGAGAATAAGTTAGGCTTTGGCCTAATACCCTAAAGAAAAAAAAACTATATCAACAATGGAAGCTTTGAAAGGCAAATGGGAAACTCACTTATGTGAAGTGGAGTGTTAAAATGGGCTGCTTACTGTCGCTTGTTAAGAGGTGAATTGAGAGGGTCAGTAAGAGAGGAAAGAAACCCAGAAGAAGAGGAAGACGAAAGGGGGTTAAGGCTTGAGTAAGCAAGACGATCGGACGGCAAAGCGATGCCGGATCTTTCCCAGATTTTGGGTAGAGAATCCTTACAGGTGGCTCTCCTAACCTACCAGTTTTGATCTTCCCTTAATCTCTTTTTGATGGTCATGTTATCCATCATAGAGTTGATGAGTTGTATATCATGTTTGTGAGCATCTTGTTGATGTAGTAAATTATTTCTAAGTGGCTCTAAGAAGTCCGGTGGGTTTTCCCTTGATTCAAAAGGTTTCCATGCAAATTATGTGTCTTGTATGATTATATGTGCATTTGTTGTCTTTAGAGTTCATTATCTCATTGTAGATCACAAAGAGGGGTTGTTTTTGCATTTTCAGGAGTTATATTGTTATTAGAAGGTGTTCCCCTTGCATAGGAGGCCGCACAAGCTTGACAGAAGAGTGTGCGGGCAGTGTGCGGGCAGTGTGTGGCCGCACAAACTTGGCAGAGAGCAGTACCGGCATTTCGAGCCCGCACAAAGCAATCATATGAACGATAAGTTTGCTACATTGCAGTGAATCACACTGGTAAACAATAACTCTACTACAGTACTCCTTGTAGACAGAAGGCTGTGCGGGTAGTGTGCGTCTGTAGAGAGACCGCACATGGTTGGCAGAAAAGTATGTGGGATAGTGTGCGCCCACACAAGAGACCGCATATGTGAACAATAATAGTGCTACATTGCGATGAACAATATTGTTGCCACAGTGCTTCGCTGCAAATTTCTACTGTTGCATTAACAGGAACCCTAATAAATACTACTAGACCAAAGGTCTTTTGGTGATATCAAATATTTTGCGAAAGCTTCTTAATACATATGAAAAATAAAATTTGCCAATTGCATGTACAATAAGGAATTTGGGACATTTAAGGCATTAAAATGAACTTCAATGTCTATATGTGGTGTCTAATCTGATTATAACCCAAAGTTTAGTCATGATAATGACTTCTAAGACTTGAAATTAATGCATTTTTTTTCAAAGCAAATGAAAAATTGTAATTAATGAGAAATCATAGTCTTTATTTATATGATTTAGTCGTCAAATAAGATTTTTAGGTGACGTATCAAGATTATCAAGTTGATTTCTTGAAATTTTCTTTTAAAATGAAATATTAATAAATAATGTTAATAACAACGGCCCTTAGTCATGATAATATTTTTGGATGAAGAATCAGTTGAATTCTTAATAAGAAATATATTCCATAGATAATTTAAAAAATTATAATAAATAGTAATACTATCCAAAATACTTGTCACCATAATAATAATAATAATAATAATAATAATAATAATAATAATAATAATAGTATTAGTAGTGTTAATAAGACTTAAATTGGCCCTATTGATTTTGATTTTATTTAAAAGTATTCATTAAGGTCACTACAAGATGGTTTAATGTTTATTTTGTTCTAGCATTGGTAACATGGGATTAACTTCAGCATGTGATTGTATTATCACTGCTAAAATAGGTAAATGAAAATGCAATTAACTTACATGCTGTAAATCGAGAGTTTAAGTTCCTTCTAAAGTATGGGTGAGAATTTAGATTGTGTGGTGGCTTGTCCACATTATATTTTTAAAAAAATATATTATATTTTTAAATGTTGAATGGAATATTTGTGGCATATATTGTGGGTGACGTGGCGGGTACATGCAGTGATGCTTGCCCTATTGACATTCCATGATACTTTTTTTTATTTTTTTAATCAAAACATGGTCTTGCATGCATTTGTTTTGTATGAATTTGTTGATATAGCTTGATTTCCCAGCATGGATTGATCCTCACTCATAGGATTATGCTAGTAACGGTTAAGGTAGTAAGGGTGATCTCAGGCTCGATGCTATCATGATCTTGTCTAGGGATGATAATGGGATGGGGAATCCCCAATCTCCCGAAGACCATATCGAACTGGGGCATGGATTCCCAATTCCTTCCCCCAACAGAAAGGTATAACTATTTAACTCTAGTTATCTTATATAAACCAACCGATGGTTGTCTGCCGCAAATGCACAGGTCGTTAAGTAATAATTTGTGCATGAACATAAGGATCATATTCCATGGGATCAAGGTCCTACTATTACTTTCTCGTCACCTATTATCTAACCTAATAATCTAGAAGTGATTCAAGATTAAGCTAAACTAAGTAAACTAGAAATGTGACCTAAAAGAAATCACAAGAAGCTTAGGGAGAAATTAATCGAAGTAGATGACCACAGATGTGGATCCCCTTGGGGCAACTAATATCATGAGGATGAGAAACTAAACTTGCAGCGGTGGTTTGGATGAGATTTCTAAATTAGATTAAACCCAAATCCCATACTAGTGTCAACCAGAATCCCTACTAAATCAACTCCCCCTATGATTGCAATATACTCAAGGAAATCTTTATATAGGAGTAAACACTAATCTTGGTTCAATCCTAAAATTTGAAGGGCTGCTAATACTAGAATCCCTCGGTATACTGACACAAATAACCCTTTTAAATCTCTATATGATTTAGTACAAGTAAGCATCTCACATCGCCAAGTACACTTCATAAATGATTTATGGAGGTCTCCATATGTAATTCAAGATGTTAAAAGGTACAATAGATTGAGTCTCAAACAACACCATTACATTGAAAGAAATAGATCATCCACATAGCATGTTTGCCCCAAGGTTAACATATATCCGGTGGCCTTGGAGGTTTAATTTGACATGAATGTAAAATTAAGAGAAAAATACATAAAATTCTACAAACAAAGTTTGATTAATCTCCCTTGGCAAATGATAATGATAGGTGATAAGGAATCTCCTCCATATGCCCATGATGCCAGCGTCCAAGCTTTGCCCTAGATGTGGCTCCTCTTTATTGTGCTCACTACCCTGAAGGTCCTTGCAGTGTTTTGTGCAAAGGATTCCCCAATTCTAGCTTCTCCCCCTCAAGATTGAAGCTTGGAATCCTTGGAACCCTTCAATCTTTCCCTAGCCTTAAGTTGTAGTCCAAAGTCTATTGCAAGTCCAAAAACCTCCTTTATTTACCCTAACTTTGCCTATTTATACTTTCTGAGGGCATATGGGCCCTATGGAGTATGTGTTAGGCATGGTAAAGTCCTTTCCTTGCCATATGTGCTCTTTTCAAACCATATGGAGCCCAGAGGGTGTTCTGGCAAGGTAATATGGGCTACTTGTGGGCACAAGGCTTTCTGGCATTTCCATGAAGGCACTACACGGGTTCCATACGGGTGCAACAACACTGCTATAATACTCCTCCAAACTCGTTCATTTTCTCACCGAATCTGGCAATAAGTATGCTTTTGATCTCCAAATGACTTTTTCATGCCCTACAAAGCTAATAATACAAAATTAAGCACAAAACACGCATCGATCCAATTGAAAATACATGTAAAGTGTACAAAATGTATATATCAAAATATGCACATTTAGACACTTATCACCAACCACTTGTCCAAAGACTCAAAACACTTGTTAGCTAGTTACTGTCTCCAAGACTCTTCAATGCTCAAGCTTCTAACATAAGTCATCACACTTGCTGAGCTTTACAACCTTGCTATCTTTAATTTTAGAAAAACCCCATTTACAAGAAAAGTGATAGTACATGCTTCTATTATTAAACTTAATAAAGTACATCATAGTGATA
Source organism: Dioscorea cayenensis subsp. rotundata (assembly GCF_009730915.1). Lineage (NCBI taxonomy): Eukaryota > Viridiplantae > Streptophyta > Magnoliopsida > Dioscoreales > Dioscoreaceae > Dioscorea > Dioscorea cayenensis. Next base: position 15,050,862 of record NC_052484.1, read on the forward strand.
GGTTTTACTACTCGAAAAGTCAACCATTTCTTGTTTTACATCTTTATTAGATATGAATGTATGAAACTATGGTACATTTAATACTATTTAGGAGTTTCTCGAAATGAAGCAACAATCTGGTTCCATATGTTTGCATCTTGGTAGGGATGAGCGCCCGGGGTTAACACAGTGCTCCCGGGCAAGCTTGGCCTAGAGGAGAAAGGCCAAGAAAATTCTAAGTATGGGGAAGTCCAAAGTTGGTCAGTTCAAGTGGCAAGGCAGCCGCGCAGTTGGTTGGTGCCGTTGAGGTTGGCTGTTCAGCTCGGCCACCCATCATGATCTAGCAGGAGTTTGACCAAGAGCACCAGGAAAAGCTACCTTGGCGCAGCGCATGGCCGAGAAATGTTACCGTAATCAGACAGTACAAGCAAGCGTAACTAAAAGGCAAGAACGCGTGTAGGCAAACTATCGCGCATGCATGGCCTGGTGGGCAAGTATATGGGCAAACTGGCGCATGCGCATTACCGGGAGATGCGCAGAGTGGCATCCGAGCATGGCCAGATGGTGTGACCGAGAACCAGGGCCCAAGCACTTGTACTAAGCAGTTTCCAAGAGTGGTTGAGCCACTATGATTGTGAACACTTGGCACATGGTGGAGCGCAGTCAATCCCATGTCCCATTGTGGTTACCTATTCGAACTACAATGTTCTCTCTTATAACATAGATAAAAGAATTTTAGATGAAAGTTTTGTAGCAAGATTCATTATTAAGGGAATAAATAAAAGTATAATTATTTAAATTGCCTCTCTTTAGTGTTTGTTTTCGTTTGCTTCTGTTTGCTTCTGTTTACTTTTTGTGATACTTATGATGACGTGAAGCTTGGTTGGTGGCGAGCACGAGTGACATTGCTCCATTATAGTCTTGACGGGAGACTGTAACAACTGGTATCAGAGCTCGAGATTTACTTGATAGTCAAAGACAAAAAACATAGGTTTGATTTCTTGTACGAGCAGATTGAATGGTTATAAATGTCATTGGGTGATTAGATGACATTATCCAATCTCTAATGGGGACACTCCTTTCATGCCTCTCTATCAAAGGTGTGAAAACTTGATTAATAGTGTTAGTGAGCTTGGCTGTTCCGTCAAGTTGGTGATTCCTCTAAAAAAAAAAGACCCACGATGGATATGAATCTTCTCAAAGATGCTGGCTTTCACGGCACGGGTGTAGGGAGAAAAGCAATGCGCGTCATGGTACCAAAACCCTGCATAGGACAAAGAACAATGTTTTAATATAGCCAAGGTCCCGTAAGACAAGCAAGTTTCTTTGGCCGACATGTACTTGACTGGCGATGCTAAACTTTTGTGGAGAACACGCTAAGATGACGATGCTCGTGTTGGTCAAACCACTTTCAATTTTTGGTTGGAGTTGAAGAAAGAATTAGGTGAGGAATTCCTTCCTTGCAACCTCATGGGAAGTGGGAGTTGCATTGAAGAAACTGAAGCATACTGGAAAAGTCTGGGATTATGTAAAGAAGTTCACTTTATTGTTGTTCGATGTCAAAGACATGTCCAATGAGGACAAGTTGTTTAACTTTCTTTTAGGTATCCAAAATTGAGCCTAGATTGAAGTGAGAAGACAAGGAGTGAAGAACTTTCCAATTGCGATCGCAACTTTAAATATAAAAAAAAAGTCACTCAGAAATCCTATATTAGGAAGCCTCGTGAGGAAAAACTAGAATGAAGACAAAACATGCCGGGATAAACACACGTATCAACCTATTATAGTTATTGGGAGATTTTTTAGCGATAAAAGACAGTGCTCCTATGCCCCTTCTTTATGTGCATGCAGTTGTGAATATGATGCGATGGTGGATATGAGCGCCACACATAACTTTGTTAGTGATGTGGCAGTGATGCGGCTGGAACTCAATGTTGGTAAGCACACCAATCGTGTGAAGGCGATCAATTCTAAGGCACAATCGATAGCTGGGGTGGTACGAGGTGCTACCATTGACTTGGGTGGCTGGGAAGGAATGATAGACCTATTGACCGTGCCCCTTGATGATTTCAAACTCATCCTCGGCATCGACTTCCTCATAACAGCAAAGATAACCTTGATGTTGCACTTGAGCAGAATGCTTCTCATGGAGGAGTCACTGTCGTTCTTTGTTGTTAGAATCCAAAAGGAAATGAAGGGCAAGGATGTACTAACTTCGGCCATTTAAGTAGAGTATGAACTAAAAAAAGGTGATCCAATTTGCTTGGCCGCTTTGTTGGAACTTAAATCAGATAAGGTGGTTGAGATTCTGGATGAGGTAACTGGTATACTAGATGATTTCAAGGATGTGATACCCCTGGATTTTCAAAGTGGTTTCCACCCCAACGGCCATATATCATTAGATCGAGTTGATCCCTACAGTGAAACTACCCGATAAGGCTTCCTATTGAATGTCTCCATTAGAGTTAAAAGAGTTGAGAAATCAACTTACTGAATTGCAGGATACCGGTTACATTCAGTCCTTAAAGGCCCCTTATGATGCTCCTGTTCTTTTTCAATAGAAGCAGATGGCGCGATGAGACTATGTGTCGATTATCAGGTTTTTAACAAGGTGAAGGTGAAGAACAAGTACCCTATTCCTCTCATTCAAGACTTGTTTGATCGGCTGTCCGAAGTGACTTATTTCACCAGGTTGGGCTTACGCTTTGGGTATTGGAAAGTTTGCATTATGGTTCTTTTAAGTTTCTTGTGATGCCTTTTGGGCTAACAAATACCCCTGCTACCTTTTATAATCTTATGAATGATGTGTTTCATGATTACATCGATGTCTTTGTGGTTGTGTATCTAGATGATGTACTGATCTATAGTGAAAATTTTGAAGATCATTTGCATCAACTTAGATTGTTTTTGACCCGATTAAAGGAACATGAACCCAATGTAAAACTAGAAAAATGTGAGTTAGTCCAGAAGTCCATTCTCTTCCTTGAACATCAAATTTCCAAAGGGAAAGTGAGGATGGATCAAAAGAAGGTGGAGGTGATTCTATATTAGCCGGCCCCTACCAAATTTTTTGGATTGTGGTATTTCATTGGTTTGGTAAATTACTATCGCAAGTTCATCAAGGATTATTCGAACAGTGTGGCTCCTCTTACTGATTTGTTGAAGAAGGATCACCCTTGGCGCTAGGCTAAGGAAGAATAGAAAGCTTTTAACAAACTCAAGACATCTACTAAAATTAAACATGTCATGAAGTTACCTGATTTTGAACCCCTTTTGAGGTGAATACAGATGCATGATATGCGCTAGGTGGGGCATTAGGGCCAAGAGAGGATCAAGTCGTTGTTGTCCCAACATTATTATTAGCCATACATGGATGAAGGCATTCAAGCTTATGTTAAGTCAGGCTTTGTTTGCCAAATGGACAAATTAGAAAGGGTAAAAAAAGCAGGTCTCTTGCAACCTTTGCCTATCCCGAGAAGGCTTAGACGTCCATTTTGATGGACTTATTTCTAGTTTTCCAAAGGTGCAGGAAATGGTGTGGGTGCTTGTGGTGATCGACCGGTTCACCAAGTATGTGATCTTCATCCCTGCACTACTAAGCTACATCACTTAGAAGATAGTGGAGCTGTTTCTAAGGCACGTGGTGAAGCTCTGTGGAGTCCCGGTAGACATTGTAAGTAATCAGGATGCTCAATTCACATGCTAGTTTTGGACATGTTGTTTGGCTTGCTAGGATCGGACTTGAAGTTCTTTATCTCCAATCATCTGCAAACAGACTGGCAGACAGAGAAAAACAATGGCCTGCTGGAAAAGTATCTTCATCACTATATTTCGGCATCGCAAAAGAAATGGTTGGACTAGTTGGATGCAGCCTAGTTTTGCTACAATCTTTACAAGTTCGCGTTGATCGAACATAGCCTATTTAAGTTGGCTTATTTATATCAACCCATTTCTCCACATGAGTTATCAAAAATGGTTGAGCCATTTTCTCTGAAACATGGACACTTGGTAGAACACGGTTAACCTCATCTCCCGCGTGCTCATGATAGAGGAACGTGTGGAGTGGCGTTAGTGCATGGCCATATGGAGTGAACAAGAGCTAGGGCGCGAGCGGTTTCCAAGAGCAGTTGAGCTACTTTCTGTAAGACATGGACACTTGGTATGCAGTGGAGCGCAATCAACACCATGTGCCATTGTGGTCGGTTATTCTAAACACCATGTTCTCTCTTGTAACTTAAACAAAAGGCTTTTGGCTGAAAGTTTTGTAGGAGGATTCATTATTGAGTGAATTAATAAAAGTTTTAGTATTTAAACTAACTTTCTTTTGTGTTTTCTTTCATTTGCTTCCTTTTATGTGTTGTGATACTTGTACCAAGGTGAAGCTTGGCTAGCGGCAAGCATGGGTTGCGTCACGCCATTATAGTCTTGATGAGAGAAAATAAACTAAGTGTTGGGAAGGATAACTATCCTTCGGTAAGACTGTGATAGTTGCCAGCTTGCTATTTTTTCACTTTTCCCAGTATAAGAGAGGTGCACCTAATTTCAGTTCTCCCTTTTACTTGTATCATGGTACTATTCAACCATTTTGGAGGGTACATGACATGCTACAATTATATGATTATTTTTATGTTTGCTTGCAATACAATGCTATTATGTTGTGATAGCTGCAAATGTTTTTCACCTATATGAGGGGTCTAATTTCATTTCTCCCTTTTACTTCGTACCATGGTACTCAACAATTTTGCAGGGTACCTGCCATGTTGTAATTCTGTGATTGCTTGGGATACGATGCTATTATGGATTGACAACTGCTACTTTTTTCACTTATGTTTTTAAATTTTCTAAATATGACAAATGAATGTTATTTCATTTCTCCCTTTTGCTGCATATCATATTGACTGGCAACCTACAAGTTACATAGCATGTTATATTTCTATGGTTGTTAGTTGCTTGTTGGAACGCATTGCACACATAGATTGATGACTCTTTACAAAGTGTGTTGCATGCATGCCCTGCAAGTGTGCATTGTTCCTATAATGTGACAACTACATCCATGTTATATTTCCTAATTATAAGACTCCAACTGCATTAGTAATGTTATCTTAATTGAAAGGACTTCTAGTAGATGACCTAATGCACCAAAATCATCTTGTATTCATCAACTATGTAGGGCAATAATTAGGATGTAGATGTCCGAGCGAAGACTCTCACAGTAGCTTTTATAATAGTTGTCATCATCATCGCAATTTTATTTGAAAAAATGCATATGCCTAGGTTATCAAGGTGTCCCAAGCCTTCCTTATTTAGAGACCTAACCAAGAGGATCCATAGGAATCGTCTTCCCTTCAAATCCCTCTCCTCTTCCTCCCCCCACCCTAACCTTCTCCTTCTTCCCTTCTCATCTCTCTAAGATTTCTTGGGTTTCTCTGCTTTATGTATACATTCTTATACTACCGACCCCAAAACAAATAATCAAAAATAATGATTTTGTTGGAAACTATTAGGAAACGAATAAGAGACAACTATATGTTATTATTTAGACTTTCCTTCTCTTTCTTTTTTCCTTTCTTGCTTATTGCTATGTATGGTTGATATGTTCCTACTTTTGGCTTGGGTATCTCCATATATAAAGAGACCCTTGCCTCCATCCATCAATAAAAAAAATTGGTTCCTACTTTCTACATGGTATCAGAGAGACGATCCTGGACCGGGTCTCTATACCCATCTTTCCAAAACCCTAGCCCACCATCTCCTTCCCCAACGGGTCTAGTGTCACGCTGCCGACAGTGGCCCCACCATCTTCCCACGGCCTCAAGTTACTTCCAATGGCTCCCAGTGGCATGTCTGCCACCCACCATGTAATTTGGTTGATTTAATGGTGCCATTGTGCGCAAGTTCTTGATGGTGTGACTCCTTTTGTCTCCGTTTGATGAGTTTTGTGGTTATGGGTTCATGAAGACATGGCTGTGACATCTGAAAGTTTGAAGGTGACTTCTAGGGATGCATATGCAGGAAGTACCAAGCACCATTTCTTTGGTCTCCATCTAAAGTTAGAGCAGACCAACTATGCACGGTGGTCACACATATTTTTGATGTCAGTCAGGGGTCTTGAGAAAGGGCATATTCTCACAGAACTAGAGCCAAAGGAAAAGATAGAGATATATGAGACATAAATCAAGGACAATGGTATGATATGTACCTAGATCATGAACAGTGTCATTCCCTGCATCGATGATGAAATCATGTACTACAAGATGACCAAGTATATGTGGAATAATTTGTAGGACACTTGTTCCTATGAGAAGAATTCCAGCATCATCTTCCAGACCTATTATGAGATGATGAATCTAAAGCAAGGATATAAGCCCTATCGCAGTACTACTCTTAGTTGAAGGCATTGACTGAGAAATATAATGCTTGCCAGCCTATCTGGACTTGTGAGACTTAGAAGGCCTATTGAAGAGAAACTAGAATTCTCTTGTTTCTCACTGGAGTACATCCCACGTATGACAGCGCTCATGACCAGATAGTTACTAGAACTATCCTGCCTTCATGGGAAAAGATGTATAACATACTGAGCCATATTGTTATTCCTCTCACTCCCAAGTCTTCAAAGACGTAAACTTCAGCCTTGATTGCCTCCACTGGGCGTGCAGGGAGTGGTGCTTCAAGTCCTAGCAGAGAATGTGGGTGAGGTAGGAGCGGGTTTGATCGAGGAAAAATACAATGCCCATATTGTAGCATGATGGTTCATTCTAAGGACCAGTGATGGTCCAAGCATGGGAAATAGCATTTGTTGTATGGTCACCTTAGAGGGTAAATCGATCACTATTTCTTGGGGAATTTTAATGATCTACTCCAATCTATTAGTTGGTTATCTCCAGCGTCTCCATTTGGACCACTGGACGCCACAGCTGCTGTGGGTGTAACCCCCTCAGTAGACTCTTCATTAGGTACTTTTGGGAACTCTATTAGGTGAGTGCATGAGTCCAATTGGTTGGTAGATTCAAGTGCCTCAAAACATCTTTTTGGTAATAGCAACCTTTATGGAGCTCAACATTTTCCGCCCTGGTAGGACCGTATAGTGACAAATGGGAGACATGTCCTTATTATAGGCCAAGGGGAGATCACTCTAGGTTCTAATTTAAGGCTAACATACGTGTTATTATCTCCAGATTTTTCCTATTAGCTTATTATCTATCAGCCAAATTTGCAAAAAAATCTGAATTATCATGCTATTTTTTACTTTGTCTCTCTTATCTTCTAGGATATCTTAACAAAGAAGACGATTGGTGGTAGCCATGAGGAAGGGGGAGTCTACCACCTTACTCAGCCACCAATATCTACTTCTGGTCTTTCTCCTCACAGTCTTGAGTTATCTACTTCATTTGGAGTTCTTGGCATCAACGTTTGGGTCATCATCATTGAATAAGCTTCGTCATGTTCTTCCCCAATTTCCATTGAGGACCAAGTTGGACTGCGAGGCTTGCCAACTTGGAAAGCATCATCGGAGTCCCTTCCCATCTTCTAATCATCCACAATCTACATCCATGTTTGATCTAGTTCATGTAGATGTATGGGGCCCTAGTCGGTATCTAGATATACAAGGAGATAGGTATTATCTAGTTGTGGTGGATGATTCTTCTCATCTTTCATGGGTATTTATTATGAAGAATAAGCCTGACGTCCATTTAATCGATTCTTGTAGAATTCATCAATGAAATAAAAAATCAATTTAGAATAATCATCAAAATTATTCAATTCGATAATGTACGCGAATTCTTATCCATTGCATTGGTTACATCAGATTTCTTGTGCTCACACTACACAACAAAATGGGGTAGCTGAGTGAAAACATCGCCACATTCTTGATGTTGTTAGAACCGTTTTGATCACAGCAATGTTCCTTTTACCATGTGTTGTCAAATGTGTCTTCTTAGTTATGCTAGGAATCAAAAGGGATATTGGTGCTATGATCCTAGGACAACCATTACTACGGTGGCGCTGATGTTACTTTCTTTGATTCCATACCTCTCTTCTCCACTGTTGGTTCCACTGTCCCTCAAACTCTAGCTCCCATGCATGTGTCACCAATTATCTTGGAGGGTTTCCCAGTCTCAGAATTAGAAGGAAATCATTTCAAGATCATCTATCAATGTTGGTATCCCTCTTCTGAGCCTACACCATCTTTAACCCGAAGGTAAGTTCTCTACCAGAGGATTTACAGACTAATACCACTGTTGTTGAGGATACTACAGGTGATGCATGTGATGATACTAATGGCAGTAAAACAGATCCCATGCTTAACTTGCCAATTGCTCTCAAAAAGGTGCCTTGAACATGTACTCAGCATCCTATGTCAAAGTCAATGACCTTCTCTTGTCTTAAAGACTCATACAAGAAGTTTGCAGAAGCCCTCTCTATGGTATAGGTTCTTACCTCCCATACTCAGGTCATCTTTGATCCTCATTGGCGACAGGTTATGAAGGAAGAGATGGAAGCTCTTATTTCTCGTGGTGCCTGGGAGCTTGTTGAACCACCTCGAGGGTGCAAGGTCATTATTACCAGATAGATGTTTGTAGTTGAGCATAATCGAGATGGTTATATGGCTCGCTACAAGGCCTTTCTGGTACAAAAGGGTTCACTCAAACTTATGGTATTGATTTCTTGACACCTTCAACACCATTACACAACTATCTACTGTACAGATTCTGGTTGCAACAGCAGACCAATTTGATTGGTCTCTTCATCAACTTGATGTCAAGAATGAATTTCTCTATGGCGATTTGCAGGAGATAGTTTACATGTAGCAACCGTCTGGCATTGAGATTTAGGGGAAGTGTTAGAAAATGTGCTGATAAAAGAAGGCCTTTTATGGATTGAAGCAGAGCCCATGGGCATGGTTCCAGAAATTATCTGAAGTTCTTGAGAACTTAGGACTCTTAAGGTCCACATCAGACCATTACCTATTTATGAGACAAACATGGAAAGAAGTTGTTACCATGTTGGTCTATATTGATGACATCATGCTAGCTGGTGATAATATCTAGAGCATTTCTGATGTGAAGAAAGTCTTAGCTAAGTAGTTTGTAATCAAGGTCTTGGTCCACTGCCTTACTTTCTGGGAATTGAGGCTGCTCGCAGCAAAAGGGGAATTGTTCTCTCATAGAGGAAATATGTCATAGATCTTCTGAAGGAGACTAGGATGTTAGGATCCAAACTTGCAAATATTCCGAGGGACCCTAAGGCCCATAAATACAATTGTAAGGACAAAGAGCTTGATTGATACACAATAGTATAGAAGTCTGATAGGAAGCTATTGTCCCTAACTATTATGCGCCCAAATACTTCCCTTGAAGTAAGAAAACTGAGCCAGTTCATGGACAAACCTACTCAGACTCACTTAGACTCTGCCATGATGGTTCTCCAGCACATTAAGTCCTCACCCAAAAAAGGATTACTATTTTCTAAAGACAGTGTTATTGATCTCGTTGCTTATTTAGATGCTGACTATACGGGCTCTTTTGCTGATAAAAATTCCATTACTGGGTTATATACCTATCTAGCATGCAACTTTATCATATGGAGGAATAAGAAATAACCAATTATCGCTATAGCACAGAGGTGAGTATAGAGTCATGACACAAGCAACAACAGAATTAATGTAAGTATGGCATGTTACTATTTCTAATAGTATAGAACTAAGATGTGATAATCGAGTAGCCACATACATAGCAAACTACCTTATGTTTCATGAGCACACAAAACATGTTAAGGTGGATTATCACTATATACGTGATCTTATTTAAAGCGATCCCTTACACATAACCATTGTTAGCTCCAAAGATCAAACGGCTAATGTCTTCACTAAGCCACTCCCACACCTACTCTTTGATCGGTGTTGCAGAAAGCTAAGCATGATGGACATATATGCTCCAACTTGAGGGGAGTGTTGGAAACTAATAGGAAACCAATAAGAGACAACTATATGTCTTTATTTAGAATTTCTTTCTCTTTCTTTTTCAATTTTTTCTTTATTTAGATGGAGTTTCATATGGATGAAATTTTTAATAGAGACCACATTACCAACGATGACGCTGACAAATTTCCGTCGCTACATTACCCGCCATATTTTTTCTTGGCGCCAAAGGATTATTGACGGACCCTTTATGGTGTGTGAAAAATATGCAAATATTTGGTCCATTAATACCGCAAGTATACGGGTCATTAGGTAATACCTCATGGGTAAGCATGAGGGTAGTATTTCTCTAGGAACGGCGAAAGGCACTTATTACTTCCTTTTCGCTTAATCAATAGCCTAAACATTTAGGTTGTTTCTTTAATCTACTTCTACAATATTTTAAACAATACAATTGGAGAGTCGTTAAGTACAATTGGAAAGAGTTTAGAGGTTTTATGATGGTTATCTTGATTATTACTTATGGTAGGCATTGAGTGTGACAATCGTGTTCTAAAATTAGACAAGGGGAATTCGAAGAACTACTAGTCTCAATCTCTTAGCAACTAGGTCTAAATCACTAGAAACTTAAGATAGAATCTCTTCCACCCCAGCCTCCTATGGTTGCCTTATGAGCGGAAATTTCACAAGAAAGGACCAATCAAACCCTAAGCCAAAGGGGCAATCAATCCCTAATCCAGAGATCTATCAATACCTAACTTCTTAGAGCATGCATAAACCTAACATAGCATGGGTCTCCTAATGTGGGGGTATAACTTTCTCATCCACATTAACAAGAATATCATTCAAGCACTCATGCAATGATTTACAAAAACTAGAAAAATTTATTGGATTAAACAATCAAGATTTATAAACAATAACCGAGGAACCTAAACATAAATTCCCTCGAATTATGTTCTTATGGATCATAAAATAAACAATTAAAACAAGACAAACCATCAGACCAAAGAATAAATAAGCTTTCAAAAGAATTCCTAAACTAACTCCATCCAATAGGTCTCCGAAGGTTGAGAGTGAGAGGATCCCAAGCTTGACTAGATGATGCGTGTCACTTGCATCTTCTTGTAAGGATAATCATTGACTTCCTCTTGAGAAACTCGCTGGAATCTAATGGAATATGTGAGAAAACTCGTCTTCAACTACTCAAATCTCTAGAACTCTGGCCATTTTACCTTATTCGGCATAAGAGTCCCTGAATTTAGAGAAATCTAGGGTTTATATAAATCGAGTCCGCCACGACTTCACCACCGGCGTTGTGATGCCCGTGGTGAGTAAGTTATTGCTTGGGCTCCAAGTTGGGTCTTGGCACAATCTCTGGGCGTTGTGTGGCTAGATCACGGGGGTTATGGGTCTCCACAATGGCCATTGTGAGGCCGTTGTGGCTTCAGTGTTGCTTCCAGTGGATCCACGCTACCACAGCTTGATAACGACAGTTATAAGAGTAGACAACGAACGTTGTAACTTGTCACCACGTCCATTGTCGGCCGTTGTGAAGTTCTAATTCAACAACTTGGCCTATTTTATTTCAAAACGCTCCAGTATTTGCTTCTTATTCCCTAAACTAGAAATAAAGGCCATGGTGAACAAAAGATTGAAATTTCGTACTAATGTGGTGCTAACCATGTCAAATTCCATGCTAAATACAATGTGAATGATATAAAAAAAATATGATCTAATTAGCATTTATCAATTACAGACACACATTTTTTTGTTAACGGAGACGGAATTCTGTTGGTCTAATTAAATAATATTACCGACGGATTATTGTCGATGGAATTCTTTTGGTATTGTAGGGTTCATGCTCAATTTTTATGGCTAAAATTTTACCGATGAATATGTTAATGTTATTACCAACCAAATTGCATTACCAGCCCCTACCCCTACAAAACTCAAGCATGCTGTGGGTGTCGCAATATCAGATGCAAAATTCTATGTAGAAATTATGTTAGTCAAGTTTGTGGTATTGATTGTCCTTCATGTGGCTGCAGAATGGAAAGAGTGTTCAAGTGTTTGCATCCTGAGTGTAAAATGAACACAAGAAATGATGGAGAAGAAGGTTTAGTTTAGGGTGTGGTTACTTACACTATAATGGATGATCTTTCTGTAATGCCAATATCCAGCATCTCCAGCATCACTTTATTCAACAAGTTCAATGTCAAGAATACGGATTCTCTGGAGGAGAAGATTGTCATCTTGGGCAAGTAAGAGGTTGTCTTTCAATTGACAGAATGTTTATTATTTTTTTAAACATTATTTTTCATGTATATTTTATTTTCAATCTGTGGAGTTGCTGAAGGTCTCCTTGGAGTCCAAGACTGTCCTCACTAATGTGTTCCTGACCAACAAAGAATAGCAAACTAGCTTGTATGAATTTAAAGAAAAAGCCAAGTTGGTTGTATAAATAATTATTAAGTTTGAAATTTCTATTGGGATCTAATCACATTAGCATCATTTTAATGATTTGGAAAGTTAGTTTGGTGGAATTGTTTGGTAGAAATAAATTGCATTATTTAACAAATAGAATTTTAGGAATGGCCTTGATAAATTATTGATTTGATTTAGAGAATAATATTGTACATAAGATATGGACTCACTAAAATATGTATAAAACATGGTAGAATTATAAAAGCTATTTGAAGTAATATTATTATTTAATGATTCATGATTATTTTGGTGATTATCTTTGTTTAATTATTAGACTTGTTCAAGATATTTTTGGAAATTTCTAGCACTAGTAATATACTGTTGTCATTTCTTTGTCATTTTGAAATGAAGTGCTTTGTGTCACTTTTGTTAAATTATTAGTACGTATGAACATTTTGTTTCTTTTATTTATGTCTTTCTATACTTTAAAATGCGCAATGGTGGAGAGGGTGAATCTGTGGACAACAAGTCAAGAGTTATCAATGTATGTGAATTTGAGTCATTTCTCATTTTATTTTTAGTTGTTATCATTTAAGTTTTGCTTCACAAGAGTCATAGAAATGTTTGCTATATATATATATATATATATATATATATTCTTGGTTAAAATGTTAATTTTTAGTTACCAATGTTTTAGTGTATTAGTTGTTATTTGCATGAAGCCATAAAACTAATGAGTTTTCCCTTTTATCATTCATTTTTATTGTACGAGTTATAAATGAAAAAATTTGCTTTTAAACGTGTTATAGGAAAAGAATAACGCTGCATTGATCGACAAATATGGTGATGATATCTCTTCCCATCCAAGTTTCAATGGTCAATCATGGTCTGATGCAATTGGGGATTGAAGACTACACACACAAATGTTTATGGTTTTGGGAGTAAAGTAGAATCAAGACAGTTGTTATTGTGGCATCTACTTGTCTTTCCACATCTAATTCAGCGTGTGGACCTTCCACCTATCAACATTTTGCAACAAATAAATCTATGTTGCAAACATAGCTTACGGAGAAAGTTGAGAATTTAGAAAGTACTATTCTTGATATTTAAGTATGTCAAGCAGGTTTACAAACTAAATTGGACAATATCTTGGAGTTGGTGGAATGCGGTCATCCAACATTATTTTCTCAAGCAAGCTAATCGGGAATTAATTCAAGGGATGTCATTACTGGAGTTGGTGCAGAGGATGTATAAGGAGATTGAGATGGTCTTTAGAATGGTGTTCTTAATTACCATTTGTTTTGTTGGAGTACCTTTAAAACTATTTTAGTATTTTTGTTGATTGCTTGCAACTTTATAACGTCAAATATTTTATATATGTTTCTGGATTATATTATGAATTTAAGTTTTTTTTTATTATGATGAACAACTAATTGTATTATGGTTTGCAGGATTGTTAAAAACATATGGTATTATATTCATATTATGCACAATACAGGTTTAATGTGTAAACCTGTATTTCATATGGTATTATTGTTTACCGACGGAATTCCTAAAATTTCATATTTTTTACCGACAAAAATATACAATACCGACAGAAATTATAGTAAAGATTATGCTTCACTGACTAATAACAATATTTGTGCCGATGGAACCATAATTTTAATCGATGAATAGTATTAAATTAATATTCTTTACCGATGAACAAAAATACTTTCTACCTACGGAAAGTTATATTTACCGACACATTTTCATAAAAACAAATTCTTCTTAGCGACGAAAAACAATATTTTTTACCGATGAAAACTTACCTTTTACCAATGGAATTATCATAAATTAATATTTTTCACCAACGGAAAAAAATACTTTTTTACCGACAGAAAGGTTCCATTAACGACGAACAACACTGACAAAATGAATTAAATTTTAATATTTAAATAACTATTACCGACGGAAATATAATCATCACAAACACAGAATTTATTATCAACAACAGAAGAGCATTAGTAATATGATATTTAGTGACGGATTATTCCCTACCAATATTCTGTTAGTAATGATATCTACCAACTGAAGGTCTGCCATTACCGACAAAAATTTCCATCAGTATTGAATTGTTTTCTTATAGTGGATTTTCTCATTTACAATATTACTTCTTATTATTGTCAGCTCTTACTTACTATTGTAAGTTTTTACTTGTTATTGTACTTTTTTGCTTGTTAAAAATTATGTATTCATAATGAATATATTTTAAAATTTTAAATATAATTATGCACTAATAATTTTACTATATATAAAAAAAATTAAGTGGTCACTATTAAAGAGGAGAGAAAACTTCAAAATATATTGCTTTGTAAAAATTTTCATTCTAAAATAACATAGGACAGTACAAGGATATTACATTAATTTTACAATTTTTTTGTCCAATACTTGCACAAAAAAGAGTAATGCTATATAGAACGAAAAGATCACATGAAACCAGCCACACGAATGATGTGGCTGGTGACGTGTATTTTTTTTTAATTAAAAAAAATTAAAAAGAGAAAAGAATTGCATGTGATCTCTCTTCATTCTCTCTCGTTTGGCTTTCTCTCTCGAACTCGTTTGTGTGTGTGCTCCTGGCCGCCGTCTGTCTTCCCCGCTCCAGGTCGCCGTCCGTCTCCCCCGCTCCCGGCCACCGTTCGTCTCCCCCGATCCTGGCCCCCGTCTGTCTCCCCCTCTCTCAGCCCCCGTCCTGGACGCCGCTTCCTTCCCCTGCTCCCGGCCCCCGTCCTGGCCGCGGCTTCCCTTCCCTGCTCCTGCCTCCGCTATATCAAAGGTGTGATTTTTTTCATGATTTGTAATAATTTGTTTGATTTGTCTAAGTTATTTAGGATTTTTTATTGTTTTACGATGTTGAATCCCTTGTTATTTGTCCTTGTTATGGGAGCACAAAGGTTTGGGAAAACCAATTCCTTGTTTCCTGAAATGTGTTTAAAAACATTATACTTGACGGGGGGCTGGAGCGGGATAGACGGACGGGGGCCGGGAGCGAGGGAGACAGACGGGGGCCGGGAGCGAGAGAGACACAAACATGTGCCCTAGTTCGAGAGAGAGAGAGCCAAACAAGAGAGAATGAAGAGAGATCACGTGCAGTTCTTTTCTCTTTTTAATTTTTTTTAATTTAAAAAAAAATACACGTCACCAGCCACATCATTCATGTGGCTGGTTTCGTGTGATCTTTTTGTTCTATATAGCATTACTCCACCAAAAAAAACCCAGAACAGTACAAACAGTTGTGTTGCCCCATAGCCACATGTACTATATTATACTCTTGTGTTGTTCTTATTTTTATATCAAACAAACCCTTAACTATTGTAATTCATTTATCATGAAAGCTGAATTTGTAGCATGCTATGAGGCTATCTCAAACAAATTTTATTGAAGATTTTTTTCTCAAGGCTTAAGATTTTGCATATTCTATCAAGGCCAATAAAAATACTATGTGATAGTTTGGCCACACTTTCTTCTCTAGAGCAACCTTGTTGTTAGAGAAAGAGTTACAGATTAAACAAAAAAAAAAAATAAGAGGGATTTGATTGATTGAAGACAAAGGCCTTGCCTTTCAAAATGTATAAGGAAAATGTGATCTCAATGGGTCATTCTATTATGGAGTATGGACACATAAAATGTCTATTTGTTTAATATTTTCTATTTGTGCACATTACATGGAATGAAAATTACCAAAGTATATTGAGATTATGTGGGGCCATTTGATTCATGAACATGAAAGGATGTAGTTCATATTCTATCTCATTATAAATAATTTAAATAAGCTATTAATTAGTGATATATGAAAAGAAGGATGTTGAGTAAAGAATGCAAGACCACCATGATTCATATTTATAGTTCATTTAGTTTCAGTATAAATTGGTTTTCTAGCTAATAGATAAATATTCTTCATATGATTATTTGACCAAGTGGGAGAACGTGAGTTGTTATTGATGCATATGGCCGCGATGACCGCATGAAGAATTTAATATTTGAGAAATATCAAGAGTCATATAAAAGTAATAAATCATAAAGTAAATTTTCTAAATTACTTGATGCTCCAGTGACAAAGTCATAATGTCTTCTATAATTCCATGACAGTTAATTAATACTTAGGGGATGCAAGGAATGGCTACTATTAAAATGTGATTCATTGTGTACAGTAATATAATCCCATGTTTGGATATATAATTATTAGAATGGTAATGAGCACTGTATGCAGTTAAGGAGTTATATTACTCCCAAAATTGGGGGAATGAGGAGTAATGAACATTGTTTATGGTGAAATGACACTTTTACCCTTGATTAAGATTTAATTAAATAAAAATTATCAATTTAAATAACTAATTATAATAATTAAAATAAATAATAATTAACATAAATGCACTAATTTAAATATTTAGTTAGAATAATTAAAATTTGAAAATTAATATGAATATTTAATATAATAATTAAAGTGAAATGACATTTTTACTCATAATAAATATTTAATCAAATAAAATAATTAATATACGCATTTAATTATTACAATTAAAGAAAATCACACTTTTACCTTGAAAGATATTCAATTGAATATAAATTATTAATTTGAATAGTTCCCTAAATTATTAAAGATAATAATGATGAAACAAATATTTAATTTAAATATTTAATCATAATAATCATTTTGAATAATAATATTTAAACTATTTTAAAAATAAAAAATTAATCATTAAATATTACTCATTATTTTATATATGAAAATTACTTATGCACATTTCGGTTCCTACAATTTTATTCTTTTTCCTTTTTCCATTCTCATTCCATAAATCAAACACCACTTTAAACATATAATGAGATTTGATATTAAAAAATATCTTCACACCACTTTAAACATATAATGAGATTTGACATTGAGAAATATGCTAGCATTTGCTTAATGTATGGGCAGGCGAGGGTTCAAACTAGTAAAATTATTCATGTATTGTTCATTAAGTCCCCAATATTATAAAACATTTTTCTTTCACTATTCTTTGGGTCATAGTGTGGATCTCTTCGGGAAGGAATCTTATTCTCCATCTTCGAGGTTGTATAATAGATGGGGTTTATCATTGTGGGATTATAATTCTTTGTATATCTATTATCTTGGGCGAACATGATAGGGCTTCATTACTATATGTGTTAGTTTGTCCAATATAGTCAATCCTTAAAGAGTCGTTAAGCCATTATAACTAATGTATTTCTGAATTTATCTATTTTTTTTATGATGCTTGTCCCTTTTATCACAAAAAATAAATAAATTAAAAATAAGAGCTGGCACTCAGCTTTAGCGGAAATTTTGTCTGACAATTATGAAAGTCATCGTACATGTCTGTCCTTTAACTTCCTCTTGTCGGATGGCACTTGTTACATTTAAAAAATAAAATAAAATAAAAAAATAATTATGAAAGTTCAACTAAAATGATAAATAAGTATTTTTAATTTTTTTTTTATTAAACGACACCGCAAGAACCAGACATGCAATATTTATAAAAGAAACCTAAAATAGAAGAGTGGAAAAATGAGAAGAACTAAATTATCAAAATTAAAGAATCTAAGGACTCATGTAATGTACTCCAAATCAAATGACATGTAAGAAATACAAATAAGAAAACCACCTACAAAAAAAAAAGAGCAAGCAGGACACAAAAAGGCTATCAAGGTTCCAATGAGCAATCAAATGGGCAAATAATAGCAAAAAGCATCTAATGCATCCAAGTCTCTTGGACCACAATTATTTTAACTTTTTCTAGACATGCATCAACATCTTGGCACTGCTCCACATGCATTGGCCATCACTAACGTGCATTCTTCTTGAGCTCAATCAAGAAAGTGGGTCCTTATTTGCTTGTGGTTTGTGACGTTTGTCCAAAGTTGACGTCCTTCTCTTTTTCTTTGACAAACTAATCCTTCCCTAATGCCCTTAAACCTTCATTGAGCTAATTATAATAATAAACAAAACAAATCTCATATTGTATTAAAAAAAAAACCTTATAACATGAAACTTAAATCCATATTAAATGCTAAACAAAATAAAATGTTTTTAAAACGATACCATTTTATTTTATAATCAATTAAAAAAATACTATTTGAAATCTGTTAAAATCATTTGAATCAAGTTTGGTCAACCTGGTCACTATATATTATATATTTAACAACCAAATAATGTGATAGTTATATATAAATAACACCATAACTTTAGATGAGATTGAGATTTACCCTACATTAACTCTTGGTTGATGTTAATTGTTATTTAAAATTTTATTTTTATTTGAAATATACAAATAAATATTTAATATAAGTAGAATCAAAATTTAATATTTTCATGTCATAGATTAGTTATAAAAGTCAATACCGCACAGATATTTTTGGTTTTTAGAAATATCATCATGATTAAATATATTAAAATTAAAGCCATTAAATTTGTATTCATTTTTATTAAATGTCAACAACTGTGCTACGTAATGCACCTTCTGTTTCATGATCACCTAAGAAAGGTGGGTAGACCAAACAAATTGTAATGATCACCCACACCACAATATTTTGTTTGATAACCATTAATGGTAAATAATTTTTTTAAAAAGAAAGTACGATAAAATTTTAAGATAAAAACCCCAAATAATACTAGTTTGTATATATATATATATATATATATATATGTTTAATGTTGTGAATCAGGTACAGAAGGCACCAAAAAATGTGAATGTTAGCCACCAACAAGGGCAGGAGGGCAACTATGAACGGTCACAACTAAACGGTCAGGGCTTTTCAACCAATAGGGAAGGAAATAAAGCACTGACATGGAGAGCAAATAGAAAGGCACGTAAGGAGAACACACGTCTCACTGGATTCGTCCAATATTGACAGGTGGACCAATGAAGAAAAAGAAAGTCACGAGTTGGTTGTGAAGATGCTGAGTTACAAGAAAAAGGAGTACAGAAGGAAGCTGAAGAAAGGGGAAAAACAGGCAATTTTCAGAGTAAAGTTAGGCTCGTTCTTTGGTGATTTCGGTGATCTTCTCCGGCAACTAGCAGCGGGAGGGAGTAGTATCCCATATATATTACTACTACTGTTTGTTTCTTTTTTCTTGATCCACCATCCTAAGCTACTATTTTGTTGATCTGGAATCAATTGTTGGTCTTCTTCTGCATTTCATTATGCTTATGTGTCAAGTGACTTCTTGAATTTCAATTGCTAATCCTGTTGATCTCTTGAATCCTTTATATACTGTGATTTCTATATTTTTGAGCTAATTGCCAGAACAATTTTGGTAGTTTCGTTGAGTATTCTTGTACTCATGGCCGAGGGTACATGAATGAAAGACTTAATGGCTAAACTTAATTTGATGTTTACGGTCATGGATCATCGAGAAGAACGTTTATTAGCTGCAATGAACCAAAGAGATGTAAAGGTTGATGAGCTGGTCGCCATCTTAGATCTCTTCATAATATATCTGAATGTTTATAGGCCATGCAACTTTCCAACTCTATTCCTTCATCTGATCCTGTACCTGATCTACCTAGATCTGTTCCTTCATCTGCTCCAGTACATAATCTACCTAGAGATTCAGGTGCTGTGATGATCCAGCAAGATCAAACAGCCCAGTATCAACTACATCCTTTGCACACACGTTCGATTCATGTTGATTTTCCACGGTTTGAGGGCACTGAGGTCCTTAATTGGATCTATAAGGCTGAAACATACATTAACTATTATTGGATTCTTGATGAGGAACGTGTGGAGCTCGCCTCCATCCATTTAGATGGTCCTGTCATTCCGTGGTTCCAAATGATGAGGAAGACGAAAACGGTGACAAATTGGGCAGATTTAATTCGAGCCTTGGTGGAAGACTATGGCCCTTCGGAATTCGAGAACCTAGAATTTACTTTTTTTAAACTTGTCCAACGTGATTTGGTAAATTCTTATTATCAGGAGTTCACTGCTTTGGCTAATCGAGTGGATGATATTCCTACCAGGGTATTAATATCCTATTTCATCAGTGGACTGAAGAAGGATCTCCAAGGCAATATCATTCTATTGAAACCAACATCACTTCCTAGGGCTGCTTCATTAGCTCGATTATATGAAGACAAGTACTTTCCAACTCATAAACCAGCTTGGCCGAAATCGAGTTATCCTCCTAATATTAATGTTGTACATGCTCCTGGAAAATTCAATAATTCCACTCCAACTATTAGTCCTCCTAGGGCTACTATTACTAATACTTCACAAGGGTCTTCAGCTCAAAAAAAATCCTCACCCTTTTCTCAAGATCAATTTTCAAGAAATGCAAGTTCGAAAGGCAAAGGGACTTTGTTTTAATTGTGATGAGAAGTTCACTCCTTCCCACAGATGTACAACCCAAAGACTTCTATTATTACAATGGGATACCAAACCTTCTGAGGAATTAGATCAGGATATTGTCGATTATGTGGTAGACTTGGATAATTCTCCAGTTGTGGACGATTCCCACTCTAAATTGGCCCTCAATGCCATGAATTCTGCAGTTTTATCTGGCACTCTTCAATTTACAGGCATTGTTAAAGGACATCCAATTAAGATTTTATTGGATGGCGGAAGCGATGATAACTTCATCCAACCAAGAGTTGCTCATTTTCTACAATTGGATATCCAACCAGTAGATCCAATTAAAGTTTTGGTTGGAAATGGCACGGCCTTACAAGTGGAAAGATGTATTCCGAATCTGGCAGTATCTATTCAAGGTAATCAGATTCACTTTCCTGTCTATGTGTTACCTATTGCAGGTGCCGAATTAATTTTGGGAGCTTCCTGGTTGGTGACTCTGGCCCTCACATGGTGGATTATAATGCTCGGTTTATTCAATTTCATACTAATATGAAATTCATTAAGTTGCAAGGCAAAGTTCCCGCTATACCACATCCTTCTTCTTTTAATCAGTTGCATCGTTTATGTCAGGCTCACTCTATTGCCGAATATTATTCACTGACAGATGTTCCACTAGATGAATTTTGGGTGAAATTCCAACTATGTTTTGGTCATTCAAGTCTTCTACTATGTCCCTAAATTCTGTTCCTTGGGTATTAGGATCCCAGAGACTATGTCTATTGATCTCCAGGCTTTGCTTCGGAAATATCAGCAAGTTTTTTCTATACCTACTGGCCTTCCTCCTTCACGAGCTTGTAATCACAAGAATGAACTTATTCCAAATGCTCAACCTATCAAAGTTAAGCCATATCGATATCTGCATAGCTAAAAGACCGAAATTAAATTACAGGTTTAGAAAATGTTGGTAGAAGGGTTGATTGAACCGAGTACTAGTCCTTTTTCTTCCGCTGCTTTATTGGTAAAAAAAAAGGATGGTTCTTGGCGTTTTTGTACCGACTACAGAGCATTAAATTCTATTACAGTTAAAGATGCATTTCCCATTCCAGCCGTCGATGAATTGTTGGATGAATTGGGTAGAGCAAAATTCTTTTCTAAACTCGATTTGTGATATGGATATCACCAGGTCTTATTGAACCCTGCCGACAAGCATAAAACTACTTTTCGAACCCATCATGGTCATTTTCAATGGCTAGTAATGCCATTTGGGTTATCAAAAGCACCCGCTACCTTTCAAGCCTTAATGAATACCATATTCCAATTTGCCATAAGGAGGTATGTTCTGATTTCTTTGATGACATCTTAATTTACAGTAGGGATTAGGACACTCACTTGCAACATCTAGATTCTGTGCATCAGACATTGGAGCATCACCAATTATATGCCAAGTACAACAAGTGCAACTTTGGCTTACTTCAAATTGACTACCTTGGGCATGTGGTTTCGGCATCGGGTGTTCAGATGGAACCTAAAAAGGTTGCATCAATTCTCAGGTAGCCAATACCACTCATTATCAAACAGTTGAGAGGATTCTTGGGAATTAGTGGGTATTATCGATGATTCATTCATCATTATGCTCAAATTGCCCATCCTCTAACGGAGCTCCTCAAAAAAGATACCTTTCAGTGGACGGAGCATGCTTAATTGGCTTTTGACAAATTAAAGTTTGTTATCATCACCGCTCCTGTCTTATAGCTTCCTGATTTTTCCATGCCCTTTGTATTGGAGACTGATGCTTCAGGCTTGGGAATTTGAGCCATTTTAAGTCAACAGAACCATCATATTGCTTATTTCTCAAAGAAATTGACTCCATGCATGCAGAAGAAATCAGCATATGCGCGAGAATTATGTTGTTACTGAATTAGTGAACAAATTTCGACATTATTTACTGGGACATCCTTTTACCATCAAAACTGACCAAGAGGCTCTTAAACGTTTGTGCCAACAAACTATACAGACGCCATAACAACAACGTTAGTTGCCCAAATTATTGGGATATGATTTTAAGATAAAATACAAGCCTGGCAAAGAAAACATTGGGGCTGATGCCCTATCCTGGAGTTTCTTCCTAGCTTTTTCTATAATCCATTGTACATTGAGAGATCAGATTCAGAAATTACAGCAGACTGATCCATTTTGTCAAAGTAAAATTATTAAATTGCAAAATAATTCTTGTCCTGACAGCAAATTTTCTTGGCACCAAAAGCAATTGTGGAGGATCAATACCATCATAGTGCCTTCAGATTCTACTCTTTGGGCACAAATATTACATGAATATCACAATACACCAATTGGAGGACACTCTGGATCTCTAAGGACCTATGCACTAATTGCCCATCAATTTTATTGGATTGGTTTGCTCAAGGATGTCAAGAATTTTACTAAACAGTGCTCATCTGATAACAGGCAAAATCGAAACATACACATCCCAAAAGGTTGCTTCATCCTCTCCCAATTCCACATCAGATTTGGGAAGACATTTCAATGGACTTTATTACAGCTTTGTCAGCATTAAAGGGATTCACAGTTATTTTGGTAGTGGTGGATCGTTTGTCCAAATTTGCTCATTTTGCACCTCTGAAATCTGATTTTTCGAGTGCCATAGTTGCGGATACATTCATTGCCAACGTCGTGAAACTCCATGGAATTCCAAATTCAATTATTAGCGATCGTGATTGGGTCTTCATCAGTAAATTCTGGAAACAATTATTCAAATCTATGGGTACAACATTGGCTATGTCTTCTGCCTACCATCCCCAATCTGATGGGCAAACTAAAGCTCTAAATAAATGCTTGGAATCGTATTTGCGTTGCTTTGTTTCTACAAATCACAAGGAGTGGACAAAATGGCTTCCATGGGCTGAATACTGGTATAATTCCTCTTTTCATACTAGTGCAGGAATAACACCTTTTCGGGTTGTTTATGGTCGTGATCCTCCAATGTTGCTTCCTTATTTTTCCAATGACAATGATCCCCCAGAATTGGCACAAATGATGTCCACTTGAGACAAGATATTACAGCAATTGCATCAGAATTTAAGCAAGGCTCAATCCAGGATGAAGAGCTTGGCTGATAAAAAATGAGTTGAAGTTTCCTTTGAAATTGGTGATTGGGTCTGGGTTAAATTACAACCCTATCGACAACACTCGTTGGCCTTAAGAAGAAATCGGAAATTGGGGATGCGTTTTTTTGGTCCTTTTCAAATAATTGGCAAAATTGGTACTGTTGCATACAAACTCTTATTACCTGCAACATCTCTCATACATCCAGTCTTTCATGTGTCTCTTCTTCGGAAGTATGTCAGTAATTTTTCTCCGATTCCTGAAGTCCACTCAATTCAATTCATCACTAATTCCACAGGGCCAATTCTGCAACCTCACAGCATTGTCCAACAGCGCCAGATTCTTCGTAATAATCTTCCCATTCCACAATTTCACGTACACTGGGAGGGCTTATCATCAACTGATGATTCATAGGAGGATTACAACGATTTTATCAAAGCATATCCGGCCTTTAACCTTGCGGACAAGGTTAATTGTTATTGGAGGAGGGGGGAGGGGGGTAATGTTGTGAATCAGGTTCAGAAGGCACCAAGAAATGTGAATGTTAACCACCAACAAGGGCAAAAGGGCAGCTATGAACGGTCACAACTGAACGGCCAGGGCTTTTCAACCAATGGGAAAGGAAATAAAGCACTGACATGGAGAGCAAATAGAAGGGCACGTAAGGAGAACACACGTCTCGCCGGATTCGTCTGATATTGACAGATGGACCAATGAAGAAAATGAGAGTCACGGGTTGGTTGTGAAGATGCTGAGTTGCAAGAAAAAGGAGTACAAAAGGAAGCTGAAGAAAAGGGAAGGGCAGGCAATATTCAGAGTAAAGTCAGGCTCGTTCTCTGGTGATTCCGGTGATCTTCTTCGGCAACTAGCGGCGGGAGGGAGTAGTATCCCATATATATATTACTACTACTATTTGTTTCTTTTTTTCTTGATCCACCATCCTATGCTACTATTTTGTTGATCTGGAATCAATTATTGGTCTTCTTCTGCATTTCATTATGCTTATGTGTCAAGTGACTTCTGAAATTTCAATTGTTGAACCCTGTTGATCTCTTGAATCCTTTATATACTGGGTTTTCTATATTGTTGAGCTAATTTCCAGTACGTTTAACCACAGCTGCAATAAATAATAATTCCTATATAAATATTATTTTTAACTTCAACCACAATAAATGAGAGTCATAGAGCCATTAACTCTTATATTAACTATATCTGTAATAAATAATAATTTTTATATGAAAATTATTTTTAACCGTAATCACGATAAATGAAAGCCGTAGTGTCATCAACTCTTACATCAAAGATCGAGATTCAACTCTCTATTTAAATAATTAAAGATTTAAAATGTATGATAGCTTGTTTACATATAAAAAAAACAATCATAAATATAAATATGTGTTTGAAATTGATGTTGAAAAACCTATAGAAACTTCAAGTAATAAAAAAAAAGTTAAAAACTCTAAATTTAACACTAATATCAGATTATTTCACTCTATTTTGTTGTAATATTATGTTAATGAATGAGTCTCCTTTTTATCTTTGCAAAACTCATTTGTTTAACTCCTACATATTTTATCTTCATAATACTAATTTAATTAACTCTAGTAATATATATAGAGTAATGCTATATAGAACGAAGAAATCAGACGAAACCAGCCACATGACTGATGTGCCTGGTGACGTGTCAATTTTTTTTTAATTAAAAAAAAATTTTGATAAAGAACTAGCACGTGAATCTCTCTTTCTCTCTCTCGTTTAGCTCTCGTTCTCTCTCTCTCTCTCTCTCTCTCTCTCTCTCTCTCTCTCTCGTTTGTGTGTGTGCTCCCTGCCGCCATTTGTCTCCCCCACTCCCGACTCCTAATCCCGGTCTTTGCTTCCCTCCCCCGCTCCCAGCCACCGCTTTCCTCCACCCCGTCCCGGTAGCCGCTTCCCTTCCCCGCTCCGGCCCTCGTCCCGGCCATCACTTCCCTCCCCGCTCCCAACCGCTGTTTTCCGCCCCCCGCTCCTGGCCCCCGTCCCGGCAACGGCTTCCTCCTCCGCTCCCGGCCCCGTTCAGGCCGCGGCTTCCCTTCCCTACTTCCGCTATATCAAAGGTATGATTTATTTCATGTTTTGTAATAATTTGTTTGATTTGTTTGAGTTATTTAGGATTTGTGTTTGTTTTACGGTGTTGATTCCCTTGTTATTTGGCCTTGTTATGGCAGCACAAAGGTTTGGGAAAACCAATTCCTTGTTTGCTAGAATGTGTTTTAAAGCATTATACATGATTTAATAGTTTACTCATTTAATTAATTATGGCTTGGGTTGTGTTACTTATAACTGATTCTTGTGGCTAAATAATCCACTCCATTGGACCATAGTTATGAATGGATTAATCCATGTTGATTTGGTGTACGTACTGCTAAAATACATATATAGATGTGTGTGTTGACATTTTTTGTGGTTTTTGTGGTTTTTGGATTTTTTTTGTGGTTTTTGTGGTTTTTAAGGATTTTTGTTTTTTTATGGTGGATTATCTTGATGATTATAAACCAAAAATTTCATGGAGTTATTTAGGCATTATATGGATTATTTTTGTTTGTTGGCAATGTATCTGAATTATTTTGGGAGTTATTTAGGCATCATCTTGATTTTTTTTTAATGATTTTTTGGAGTTATTTAGGATTATAAACCATTGCTTTGCTTCATGTTTTCTAAATATTTGTCTAATTTGTTTTTAGACATTTACCTAAAGCAAGAACATGGAAGAAGTGGTATTTGGGTATTATGAGCAAGAAAAAGATAATGTAGAAGTTGGATGTTCAAGTTATGAAATACATGCCAAAGAAAAACTGGTAGATTTGGATTTAGTTGAAAATATTGTGCCGGGGCCGGTATGATGCTTGATTCTGAAGAAGTTTATAAGTTGTATGTCCAATATGCGCGGCGTGAAGGGTTTGGCATCACCAAAAAAAACACGAGATTAGATGATGATGGAAAATTAAAATATTACACGCTAGCATGTGCAAGAGGTAGCAAAAGAATATCTACTTTAAAAAACTCCTTCAACCCAAGACTATCCGTCAAAGTAAATTGTCCGGCAAAGATTAATGTCATTGTTGGCATAATGGGTGATTTACCATTTCTAGTGTTAATTTGGAGCACAATCATGCACTTAGCTCACAAAAAGCTCGTTTCCAAAAGTGCAATAAAAAAAATTGATGCATATGTCAAAAGAAGGCTTGAATTAAACGACCAAGTAGGGATAAGCCTAAGCAAAATTTTCATTCCCTAGCAGTTGAAAATGGAGGTTATGAAAATTTAACATACACTGAAAAAGATTGTATGAATTATATTGCGAAAGCAAGGCAATTTAGGCTTGGCGTTGGAGATGTCGTGGCACTTGGAAAATATTTTTCTCGCATGCAACAAAGAAACACAAAATTTTTCCATTTGATTGACATGGATGAGGAAGGTCGTTTAAAAAATGTCTTCTGGGCGGATGCGAGGTCTATAGCGGCTTATGAAGCTTTTGGTGATGTAATTTCCTTTGATACAATATACATGATGAATAAGTATGACATGCCATTTGCTCCGTTTGTTGGTGTAAATCATCATGGGCAGACGGTATTGTTTGGGTGTGGCTTATTGTCCAGAGAGGATACAGAAACATATGTTTGCCTCTTTAAAACTTGGCTGGAGTGTATGTCAGGCAAGGCTCCTAAAGCAATTATTACATATCAGTGTATAGCTATTCAGGGTGCAGTTAGATTGGTTTTTCCAAATTCACATCATCGCCTTTGCCTTTGGCATATCATGAAGAAGGTTCCCAAGAAGCTTGGAGGTTTAAATGAATATAAAGCAATCAAGAAGATTTTGAAACACATCACGTATGAAGTAGTGGATTCTCAAGAGTTTGAAGACACATACTTGAAGATGATGACGGACTATAAAATTGAGAAAAATGAATGGTTGAATTCTCTATTCAAAATTTGTGATCGTTGAGCTCCTGTATATGTTAAAGGCATATTTTGCGATGGAATGTCTACCACTCAAAGAAGTGAAAGCGTAAATACATTTTTTGATGGTTATGTTGGTCCGACGACTTCATTGAAGCAGTTTGTTGAGCAATATGATAATGCCTTGAAAAGTAAGATTGAGAAAGAGAACAAAGCTGATTTTGCTTCATTTAACTCGTGTTTTCCATTGATCACCGATTGCTATTTTGAGAAACAACTACAAGAAGCATACACAAATGAAATTTTTAAATTGTTTCAAGATGAGTTGCGAGGCATGATATATTGCAATCTTACTCTCACTAGTTCACATGGGGCAGTCTGCTCATTTCAGGTGTTCGACATTGTCAAGGGGAAAAAAGGTGCATTTAGAAAGCAAGTGGTATACAATGTCTACACTAACGAGGAAGAATTTGACATTAAATGCTCATGTCAATTGTTTGAGTTCAAGGGGATTATTCTTAAGCACATTTGTAAGGTGCTTATTGAAAAGAATGTGAAATACATTCCTTCTAGGTTTATTTTACCACGATAGAGGAAAGACATCAAACGCATGCATACATATGTACAAAACTGTTACGATAACCCACAAACCAGTGAGGAGAAACTGCGGTACAATAAATTGTGCTCTTATTTTACTAAAGCCGCAGAACTTGGAACGGAGTCAAATGACAAATACAACTTGCTGATGAAATATGTGGATGAGGCAATTGAGAAGTTGATGGACAACACAACTTGTAAGGAAAAGTTTACACCTACGTTGTCGGAGGCGACTATTGTGCCACACCAACAATTTCTCACTCCTTTGAAGATGCGGAGTAAGGGTCGTCCACCCTCAAAAAGGAAGAAGTCAAAAGTTGAAGAAATAATAATCAGAAACAAGAAAAAATGTATTTTTATGTAGTATCATATTCATTACTTGTTTAGTTTTTTTTTCGATGAACTTTTTTTTAGTGTATGACTTCCATGTTATTATTGGCAGAAGGCACAAACAAAGGGAGATGAATCAGCTCAAAAATTAGCACAAGATGATCATTGCACACAAGAGAGCGTGGTAATTATCTTGTAACTGTCATTAATGTCCAAATTACGAATTTCAATCATTTAATTTCAAATGATGATTTGTTGGACTATAATCTCTTTTCTTAGGTGAATTCAAATTCTATATCGATCAATCTGGACATGCATCATAGTTCTTCTCGAGGTTTGACAAGCCAGTGCAATGATTTCTGATCAAGGTGAGTTGCAAGATGTACGTATTTATTTTTTTGCTCAATACTTAGTGATTAAGATTATTGGTCATATGAAGTTCTCATGTATTATCCATTTTAATTTTTCAGGGAATCGTATTGTAATGCAAGTTGCTTATATAGCGCAAGGTTTAATTTTTGTGTTTGTATTTGTGTTCATGTTTGTGGAGGAAAAACAAAAAATTTGTGTTCTAAGTTTGTGGTATAAGTGAAGACTTTTGTGTTTGTGTTGCTTATGTTTGATGGAGAGATGAACTAGGGCATATATGTTGTTTGATTTTGTACCAAGGGAAGGTGTCCATGTTGTTTGATTTTGTAATGTAATTATTCTTGAATGCAGAACAGAATACGAGCCCTTAGGAGTGAAAAAGTGAAATGGCTTATGTTTGTTATAAAATTTTTGTGTGTTGCTTATGTTTGATATTAAGATGAACCAGGGCATATATGTTGTTTGATATTAAGATGAACCATGATGTTGTCTTTGTTTGGAGAACAAAATACCAGTTATTAGATGTACAAGATGCTTCCATGCTCTATTCTCTTGAGCGTGTTATTATTCTCGAAGGCAGAACAGAATACGAAAATTTGTACAAGATGCTTCCATTGATGAATACAAAAATTTGTGAATACGAAAATGATGGAATCCAGAAAATCTTCCTTCCTTCAGTCCCTTGCTCAACATTGATCAAAACCAAAAGAGCACCTGAGTTTTATCAGGTAAAAGTACAGTATGCATGTTAACAAGAAAAATTTATCTGCAGCCTTTTGAACTACAAACATTACCAGAGAACTTTAATGGAACAAACTAGTTTTCATCGATTTCCAATGGACCTAGACTGCAAATAGAAATTCAATAGCAAACCATTCTTACATAATCTAATTCTAACATTAATCAAGCTAGAATTTAATTTCAAGTCTAAGAATAATATTACAAATTTCTCTGAATATGTACTTTTTATTCTTAATGAAATCATACAAAGCGCTCTGATTCATTTAGCAGAGTACTTATATTAAAACTGATATTTTTGTGGCTTCTGCTTTCTCTTTTCTGCATCAGCTTCTGCTTTCTCTTTTCAGTCTGATCCAGAAAATCTCTGCCTGAAAAGTTCCACTTCATCATCTTTCTGCAAGACCATTGGTTATATTAGCAAATGAAGGTCTCAAATGCAACACAAATATAGAAACTATGCAAAGTCTCTAAGACACAACAACACCTCACTTGTAGTTATAGAAACTATGCAGTTTTCAGACCTTCTTTCAATTTGGAAATAACTCAAATCTATAAGATAACCAAGTCTAAATTTGTGCAAAGAATCCTTGGCTTACTTTGTAGTTATAGAAGCAATTGTGACAGGATGGTGCCACAGATTTTACATTAAAGGGTTTAAGCATCAATCCCCAAAATTCTAGTTTGAGATCATAATACCAGAAAAGAAATTAACTAGCAGAAAATAACTGACCTTTGAGGCATACTCAGAATGTAGAAAACCTACAACTAACAAAACATCAAAATCTGAACTTGAATTAAAAACTAAAGCATACTCAGAATGCAGAAACCTACAACTTAACATGCTTCAAGATAAAAACCACACACAAATTAAAGGAAAGGATTTTCTTACGCCCTAATTATTTTAGCAGGTTTAGGGCATCAAAATCTGTAGTTTTTTCTTCAAAACAATATTGTCATGCTCTGCCTTCTTACACCAATTGATAAGTAGCATACAATTGATAGAACGAACGTAGAAAAGTCATATACTCACTTAAGTATCAAATTTCAAAAAAAAAAAAACTAATCATTTTTCTCCCAAATAAATGAGCAATTCATTACAAGACTAATCATCAAGTGTAACCTAATGATGGAAATATTTCATATGATCCAATGTTACACCTTTTGTAAATATATATATATATATATTAAAAAAACAAAGTTAAAAATGTAAATAACATTGAGACTAGCAACAACAATCAAAGAAAAAAAAAAGAGAACAAAAGAAAAACTTCAAACATGAAACGCTAACCAAATATATATATATATATGAAAAATTACTATAAACCAAATGCAAGAATTACCTTTTCCATGGAATCAAGGTACTGTTCAATATGTTTGCTAACTTTCTCTGCTAAAGTTTTTGTTAGAAGATGAGGGTCTGCATCAAGCACTTTAGGAATGGTAGAGTCATATCATAATCCTGCAGAAATACTCAAAAGAAAAAAAACATAAAATTAAATTAAATTAAATGGTACTCATTTGGATCAATTTATAGGGAGTCAGAGCACTCATATTACAAGATGAATACTAACAATAACCTGTACATTCGAACTCTTTGTAAGCCACAAAGGCTTCAATTGCAAGTCAGATTGTGATTCTATGATACCTTGAGGTAAATAACCAATTTTTACAGCTTCTCTGGTGTCCATCTGCAGATTACATCAAGCTTGATAGATATCAAAAATAGCAAAAAAAACAAACAGTTTAAGAAGAAGAAAAAGGCTCAGATCTTGCCCCTCTATTCTTTCGCATGGATAAACACGAATCAAGGGCTGCAACTAAAGTTGCCACGCCACCCAATTTCTATACTCTTTTATAGGGCAATTCATCATGGCCAAGAACATTATTACTAAAGAGTAAGAGTAATGCTATATAGAGCGAAGCAACCACACGAACCAGCCACATCGACCGAAAGAAATACATGATGCAACAAAATAATTCATGCTGAATATAGATAAAATATCAACCAACAGAATCAAAACGGAGGCTCAGATTCAACAGTAATGATGTTCTCCCATCCTTCACCCTCCCTCTACAACAATAAGAGTAGCGGTTGCCTACTAGGCCATCCAAGCCACTATGACATCGTTGTAGAGAGACGAGGGCATGATAGAAATTTTTAGGGCATCATTGCCTCTGTACCTGATTTCAAGGCGAGCCGGGTTTTTGTGCCAAGAATTTCACAGAACCAGCCACACGAAAAAGAGAGAGAGAGAGAGAGAGAGTCCCACACGAGAGAGACACAAACTAGGGCCGATCTGTGCCCTAGTTTCTCTTCAAAGCCAAACGAGAGAGGGGCGGCTGGCTGGAGCGGGGGAGGGAAGCGAAGCCCGAGAGCAACGGCCTGGAGCACAGAGCTACGAGAGAGAGAGAGAGAGAGAGAGAGAGAGTCCCACACGAGAGAGACACAAACTAGGGCCGATCTATGCCTTAGTTTCTCTTCAAAGCCAAACGAGAGAGGGGCGGCGGCCGGGAGCAATGGCCAGGAGCACAGAGCCACACGAGAGAGAGAGAAAGAGAGTCCCACACGAGAGAGACACAAACTAGGGCCGATCTGTGCCCTAGTTTCTCTTCAAAGCCAAACGAGATAGGGGCACCGGCCGGGAGCAGGGAAAGGAAGCGAAGGCCGGAAGCGGCGATCGATTCTGAGGGAAGCGGACGGGCAGCAGGAGCACTGAGAGACGAGAGAGAGAGAGAGAGAGAGAGAGAGAGAGAGAGAGAGAGTCCCAAATGAGAGATACAAAACCTGTGCCCTAATTTCTCCTTTTATTTGTTTTTAATTAAATAAAAAATTGACACATCACCAGCCACATCAGTCGTGTGGCTGGTTCTGGTTTTGTGTGATTTTTTAGTTCTATATAGCATTACTCATATATATATATATATATATATGTGTGTGTGTGTTTTATTCTCATTGTTTATATTTGGCTTAGAGAGTTGACTTTACTTTGCATAACACAAAATATAAAAATATGTCAAAATCTCATGATAACTTATAAATGCCACTATTTTTGGAAATTTATTTTATTTTTAATTATAAAATATTGATATTACCATTTTTACCATAATTTTATTTCTTGAATTGGGTAGTGATTCGCCCATTTTTATTTAAAAATTAGTATTACAAAAAATAAATATTTTACATTTAGAGATCAAAATAAATATATTGTTTTAGAAAAATAACTTTAAATGCAGTTCAAGTTTTAACGGATATAATGGTGGTAATAACTTTTCAGTATGAATTTGAATATACAGTCTAAATCTCGTATTGCCAAATGAAACATATGGACCAGACTTCAAATCAATGCCAATTTAATAAAATATATCCCTTAAATAAGAATTAATTAGACCTAAATAATCACTAACTAGTGGCAAAATCCCATGGGGGCCCACCTAGGTTGTTGAGTCACTTTAAAGCGCATTTATACTGAAAACGAATTTTTTATTATTTACTTGTCAAAATTTATTTCTAAGTTCTTTACCTTCTTCATAAAAAAATATAGGTTACTTTCAAATCATTGTACTTTTATACGATGTTGATTATTACTTTTACATATTATTATTATTTTTTATTTTTTGGGGTGTTTTTTTTATATGCCCGCAAGAATAATAAATTGTTTATGTATTTCGAAAAATCATATTCAATCACATACCAATATTCATTATTCTTATTTTTACTAACTTATTTTAAAATAAAAGTAAAAATTAATAGATTTATATTTTATAAAATTTGTAAGTTAAATTAGTTAATTTTCAACCATATAACAAGTATAAATTCATAAAAATAATGCAAGTAAGTAAAATTGTTTTAAAAATATATTTTTTATGGAAGTATATTACTAATTATGAAAAACAATTTTTCTCTTTTTGTATTGTTTTTACAATGGAGTAACATTTGCTAATGTAGCGTGTCATTATCTCATAAATTATTTTTAATAATAAAAAAATTATAAGATATTAAGGTAGCAAATAATCAGATATTTATTCATAGTACTAAAATTGATTTGAAAATTGATTTAACCTTTCAGTTTCTTTAATTAAAAACTTAATGTTTCACTTTAGTAAAAATATACCTAATTATTTCATATTATTTTAATCCAAAATAATCGAATTGTTTCTATTTTTTTTGTAAAAAATAATTATTTCAAAAATATTCCACTTCTGAGTGTTATATCATTTTCACTTTTCACTTCCCCATTTCCACTTCTCACTGTTGTACTTTCCATGCTCTTGGGACAATTAAAAAAACTATTAAAAAGAAATAGAAAAGTACTTCTATACCCTTGTAAAAATATAATTACTAATATAACCTTATAAAAGCCATTTTTATAAATATACTCGCACAAAAAAAAAATTTATTTGCTTATATATCTTTATAATAGAAAATTAACATACAAATTTTATAAAAATATATATTAGGGGAAAGTAAAGATTTTTTTTTACAAATGTGACCAATGCAATTAGTTAGGGACATGTGTACAAGTTGAGAATTGATTATCAAGCTTTCCGTCCTCATTAGGTGACATCAAATTCGAGCTAAAGTCTGAACATACAACTAGAAACTGTTATAATCATTGTGTTCAGTGAAATTTGAATTCAAGACATTTAAAAGTGTGGTAAGTATCACTTAGGCTTCTGTCAAGAGAATCCCATCATTCCCTGTATCCGCTGAATCCATTTCTTTCTCCGGAACAAAAAACGCCAAAATGCTTTGCCAATAGTTTTTTTTTTTTTAAAAAAAAATTTAGTTGATTTTTTTTTTGGTACATATGATTATTATGGGGTATATAAGTAATCTTGATTTTTCTAAGGCTGTGAAGTAATGAGAGCACAAAAACCAAAGTAAAATCCCATAAAAAAAATAATTAATAATCAGCCCTAATTAATGTCCCATTAAAATTAATTAAAACCCCCGGGCCCCACATAATAACTGAAAAAAAAAAATTTTAGAAATTTTTTTTACTGGTATATATTATTGTTAGGGGTATATAAATAATTTCAATTTTGTAAAATTATGAAAGCACAAAAACCAAAGTAAAATCCCATAAAAAATTAATTAATAATTAGCCCTAATTAATGTCCCATTAAAATTAATTGAAACCCTCCGGGCCCCACATAATAACTCCCTTGCTCTCCATTGTGGGTCCCAACAGCCACAAGTGTCTGTTGCCGACACCCTCTAGCACCCGGGTCCCACGCCAGGTCCATTTTTATGGTTCCTTTTCATCCCCTTCTTTTTCTCAATCCAAATCCCTTTCTTTGTGCCCTAATTTAAAACAAGAAAAAAGAAATTAACCCAAAAAAAAAAAAAAAGAAAAAATCCCCAATTTCTTGAATTCATTTCTTGTGTAAATTGTGGATTTGTGGATTTTGATCTCTTATCTTCTTGTTTTTCTTGGTCTTTATTGGGATTCTTGATGGGTTTCTTCAGTTCTGTTCTTGGGTTCTTTGGATTTGGTGTTGGGTTGTTTGCTGGCATTGTTATTGGCTACTTTCTCTTCATCTACTTCCAGCCCACTGATGTTAAGGTTTGTTTTTTGGTTACTTGTTTCTTGAATTTGTTTTGTTGGAGCTGGGATGGGTTTGGGATGTGATGCTTTATTTTTTGTTTTGGATTTGATATGTATGTTAATTTTAATTTTTTTGTTTATGTGTTGGGAAAATTTGGAGTTAATTCAAATGAATGAGGCTTCTGAAGTTAAGATTCATTTTGTTTTGTTTGTTTGTTTATTGAATTGAATTGTTTTGAGCTTTGGTTGTTTATATGGATTTGATTCATTGTTTTTGGTTTTGTGTTTGATTTGTTTATTGCACATGGCTATTGCATGTGTTTTTCTGTGGTCAAAATGTTGGTATAATTTGGAGTTTGTTAAGATGGATGAGGTTTCTGAATTTATTTTGGTTTTGAATTGTTTGGAAAATTTGTGATTGTTGTGTTTGAGAAGCATCCTTGATTTATTGCTACATCACTGGGTAAATTTTTATTGGAATTTGTTTTCTAAGAAAATTGAGTTACTTGATAGAATTGCTTGATTGCTTGTTGAGTTCCAACTATTGAGCTAGAAGTTGCTTTTCATGATGTGGGTGTGAGGGAATTAGGAATTCAGGATCTTTAAAGACACCAGAGTGAATTTAGATGGACAAGAATGTTATTGATGGAAGGTAGAGTTGTGTGCTTGGGGGTCTTAGTGCATATAAGACCAGCATGTTTGATAAATTGAAAATTTCGGGCAAACCTGCTAGGTATGATGGGATTATAATAGGTCAGGTGGGTATTTGAGCACAGATGCCCTTAAAATTACAGTTTAAGGTTTAAAGTCCCAGGAGAAAAATATCAAATTAATAGGTCTTGGGAGACTATAGTTGGCGTGCATGTTATGATAAAAATCAATTGTTACACTACATGCATCTTCAAAGTTACGATGAAGATGTCTTTTGCAAACTATATTATAAATTTAAGTTAGTAAAGTAGCTATTCCAGATTATGGCAATATCCATGAGGGTTTGAATAATATTTTCATGGAAATATTACCAAAGATCTCATAACCCCTGCCCTAATGACTATGTGAATGTGCTATCAAGCACTATTCAGGCACTTTTCTGTATGCTGAACAGTCTTTTGATGTAGTGCTAGTAGATAGAATGGAGGCTTTTTCTGGTGAGTCAGGGATGAGATTTCAACTTTCAAGTACAGGAAATAATAAGTGGATCATCTTGATTATGATTATCTTGTTAAGCTCAAGAGATTTGCGGCATTATGAACATATGGTCCATTACAAAATGTAAATTCTTGATGAAGCAAAAAGTAGATCAAAAAGACCTGCTTATTGTCCTGTGGCTTTAGAAGTAACAAAACTATGAGAAAGATAAAGTAGAGAAGTAGGGTTAAGGTTGGAGGCATGTTAGGAGGGTCAAATGGTTGTTAAGCATTTTTCAGATGTGGCACCTGACATTGATGGCAGACAGGCATTAGGAATAATAGAGAAGGATGGAATGTGAATTACAGCATCATGATGAGGAATATTAAAAGGATGGTAT
The DNA here is from genome assembly GCF_009730915.1 of Dioscorea cayenensis subsp. rotundata. NCBI lineage: Eukaryota > Viridiplantae > Streptophyta > Magnoliopsida > Dioscoreales > Dioscoreaceae > Dioscorea > Dioscorea cayenensis. Next base: position 15,087,711 of record NC_052484.1, read on the forward strand.
GTGAATTATGCATCATCAGGCATGAGGAATATGAGAATAGTATTGTATGTGGATTACAGCATCAGGCACGGTAGTTGTTGGTTAGGTAGATTATTCTAGTGAAGTGGAAGAAAGAAAGATGGCACTGAAAGATGAAAATGCTTTTCTTTTATTTATTTATTTATTTGATTTTTATTGGTAAGGTGATTGAGAATTCATCTTTGAGATTCCTCCATTTTTAGTTATCATCTTTGAATTTATTTATCAAAGAAAATTTCTCTCATTTATTGTTTCCTTTTTTCATTTCTCTTCTTTTAGGTATGATCTGAAACTAGAATTTTTTTATTCATGTTTCACTGAGGTTATAACTTGGCTGATGCACTTGGTTTGTGTTTCACTTTGTGGTCTGACCAGGATCCCACAATTCGGCCACTTGTTGAACATGACTCAAAATCTTTGGAACGTATGTTTCCTGAAATTCCCTTGTGGGTGAAAAATCCAGACTTTGATCGAGTATGTATATATGTTCACCAGTTATGTTTTGCAATAATGCAAGTGTGATAGCTTACCTTCTAATGATATGTACCTCCATTGACTGTTTTTTGCTGTTATGCTTGAAGGTTGATTGGTTAAACAAGTTTTTAGAAACTATGTGGCCCTACCTTGACAAGGTGAGTATGCTTATGCCTAATATTTATACGCCCTGTGCACAGATAGATGTGGTTTTCTTTATAATGTTTATATAAAAAGGTCTTTATATTAGGCTATCTGCAAGATGGCAAAGGAAATCTCAAAGCCCATTATTGAGGAGAATACAAAAAAGTACAAGATTGATTCTGTTGAGTTTGAAACACTCACATTGGGGTCACTACCACCAACTTTTCAAGGTTTGTTGTTGTACCCCTTCCCAAAGCTGACTTCATGTATGTTATCTAAAAGCTTTTGACATCGCAATATTTTTGGTACCCTGTACCTATTTTTCTTGGCATGCATGTGGGGTTGTAAATTGATCAAGTATTTGTGAGCAACTTGAGCTCAACTTAAAATTTTATTGGGCCTAGCTTGATAGAGATCAACTCAATTAAGCTTGGTTCAATAGCTTGAAAAACCATATGACATGTAGTATACTATATACATTTATACTGTATAGTATAAATTATATAATGTATTATTATATATTTATATGAATAATAAACAAAAATTTTAACATTTGATGTTTATTATAAGCTTGGTTCCCTGTACCTATTTTTCTTGGCATGCATGTGGGGTTGTAAATTAATCAAGTATTTGTGAGCAACTTGAGCTCAACTTAAAATTTTATTGGGCCTAGCTTGATAGAGGTCAACTCAATTAAGCTTGGTTCAATAGCTTCAAAAACCATATAACATGTAGTATACTATATACATTTATATTGTATGGTATAAATTATATAATGTATTATTATATATTTATATGAATAATAAACAAAAATTTTAACATTTGATGTTTATTATAAGACAAGCTTTTAACTTGACTAAATTGAGCGGGGCTTGTGCTCTCAAAATTAGAATCGAGCTAAGTTTGAGGAAACAAAATCGAAATAATTACAAGCTTGAGCTGGGCCCAGGCTGATCGAACTCGGTTGTATATAGAGCTGTATCCTGTTCACACCCCAAGACAGTTTGTGTAATATTGATGCCAAGGTTGCTTGTTGGTAAATTATTTTATATCAAAGACATTTATAGCCACATTTAAGAGTCACACACATATCTTTATGTGTATTTCAAAATAAGTGTTTATATTGTTGGTAAATTTTGCATGGCCATTTTCTATTAAAGACATTTATACCTCATTTAAGTGCATGTATTTATATTGTATGATAGGATAGTTATTAATGTATTTTAAAATATGGATACTAACAGCAGAAGACACAATACTGTGACAAAATGGCTGTGTAAATCTTGCTCTAAACACAGTTTTCAATATGGATACAAACATGAGCAATAACAAAGTTCTATACTTTTTTTTTGGTGATGTTTTTTGTACATTGTATGTAGGCTTTCTTTACTCAGCTTTTCATAAGATATAGCTGTTTGTGTGACTCTTTTATTTATCCTTTTTCTTTGTTATTCATATTCTAAATTTTGCATTAGTGATGTTTAAAATTTCTTTTGGTACTTGTCTGGAGTTTAACTCTGATGGTCTGAAAATTTTCTCCAGGAATGAAAGTTTATCATACTGATGAGAAGGAGTTGATTATGGAACTATTACTAAAATGGGCCGCGAATCCTAATATTACTGTTGTGGTTAAAGCATATGGGCTGAAAGTGACCGCGCAGGTGCTTGACTTTTATAATGTCATGAGTAGTTAAACATATAGCCAAGTCTCCACATAGTTTTTGCTAAAATTATTTATATGAAGGATACTTCAATGCTAAACATTTCCATTTGAAACTTCAGGTGGTAGATTTGCAAGTTTTTGCTATCCCTCGCATTACGTTGAAGCCATTGGTCCCAAATTTCCCTTGTTTTGCAAATATTCTTGTGTCTCTCATGGAGAAGGTGGGGATAAGTTGAAGAACATTTTCTTCCTTCAAATTTTTGCATTCACAATTTCTAAATGCAGTGTGAAGCTAATGAAACTTCCTATAATTTTTTTAACAACTACCTTTGGTTTGCAGCCTCATGTTGATTTTGGACTAAAACTGCTTGGAGCAGATGTTATGGCTGTCCCTGGCCTTTATCGATTTGTGCAGGTAATTTACCTTTATTCTCTTCATGAACTCCATGTGTTTCCATTTTTATAAAATATATTAGTCTAGTCTTGTTTGTAATGCATGAACTTGGAGTCAAAAGTTAAGTTAAAACAGTTTCACCAATATTTCACCTTTTAGTCATGGACTGTTTTGGACCTACATTTCAGTTGTGTATTTTACTATGATTCTTCACACAGGAGACAATCAAGACTCAGGTGGCAAACATGTATCTTTGGCCTAGAACTTTAGATGTACCAGTCATGGATCCTTCAAAGTAAGTTTCTGTCATTTCTGCATTTGGAGTATTTTGACTGATTTGAGAAATACAACTCAGCATTGTCTTTGTGGATCTTTCAGAGCCTTCCAGAAGCCTGTTGGAATTCTTCTTGTGAATGTAGTTAGGGCACAAAAGCTTAAAAAGAAAGATCTAATGGGGAAGTCAGACCCATACGTGAAGATAAAGCTTACAGAAGATAAACTTCCATCAAAGAAAACAACCGTGAAACGCAGTAACTTGAATCCAGAATGGAATGAGGAATTCAAATTGGTTGTCAAAGATCCACAATCTCAGGCTTTAGAGATCAGTGTTTATGATTGGGAGCAGGCATGGTTTCTCCACTTATGTTCTGTTATGAACTATGCTATCTTTCACTAGATTAACTTTAACATTTACTTTTTTCATAGGTTGGGAAACATGATAAAATGGGTATGAATGTTGTTCCATTGAGAGATCTTACACCTGATGAACCGAAAATTTTGACACTTGAGCTACTAAAAAACATGGATCCTAATGATGTTCAAAATGAGAAATCGCGTGGACAGATTATTTTGGAAGTGACATATAAACCTTTCCAAGAAGGGGATGCACCAAAAGAGGGCACTGATGATGATTCTGGTGCGGTGGAAAAGGCTCCTGAGGGTACTCCATCAGGTGGAGGTCTTCTTGTAGTTATTGTTCATGAAGCTCAAGATCTTGAGGGTAAACATCACACAAATCCATATGTGCGGGTCATATTCAGAGGAGAGGAGAGGAAAACTAGGGTATCTTGCTCCTGCATTTGTTCAATCTCCAACAATTTTCTACAATTTGTGATCTATTTGCTTTCTGGTATTTTGCATTCAACTCATTTTAATCCTATGTGTTTGTGTGTTTTGTTATCAATGTAGCATATTAAAAAGAACAGAGATCCACGATGGGGAGATGAGTTTCAGTTCATGTGTGAGGAGCCACCCACAAATGACAGAATACATTTAGAAGTCCTCAGCAAGGCTCCTAGCATTGGCATACACTCAAAGGTATGTCGAATTCTTATCATACTAGCACATGTTTTGTAATGCCAAGAGTTCCGTGTGATGCGTAGAAATTTTCTTATTTTGTTTTCTTTAATAAGTTGATTTTCGACTCAAATGATAACTTTGAATTTAGAACTTTGCATTTCCGCATCATTAATACATTTCTATTTGTCAACATTTGGAGAGATAGAACTATGTTTTTTAAGCTTGCTTGTACCTTTAATCATGCTACATTAAGCAACCTTGCTACTTAATCTTTGATAAACTAAAGATAATTTGGTGGAGAGGACTAGGCTGATTAGCAAAACAAGGCAAGGTATGAGTTTAGATAAAATGACCTCAAGATGGAAGAGATGATGTTGGGTGGAGGATCTAATAGGCTGCCTTACCAAGACTGTTTCTTCGATTATTTTGGTTTAGCCGAGATCAGGGCATAGCACAAGTTTGATCACATTCTACTGTCGATTGCTTTTCTTAACTTTTGGTGACAACTCAAACAGAATTGATTTTTCAGCCATCTTCATTTTTCTAAGGAAGAAGACCTTAATGATGTTGTGACAATTCTTGGGCTAATGCCTAACTGTCAATATGATACATATTGAGGCTATTTAGTCGAATCAGTCCAATGGATATACATAATGATTAGCTGCATTGAAAACTGTAAATTAACCAAGCTGTTCATGAGGATTCTGTGTTCGGTTTGATAAAAGCTTGTTTGTTATTGTTCATTAAATTAATGAGCAATTTCAAGCCTTGGTTTGAAGCTTTTGTGATAAGCCATGATTGAAAAATGCCGAGCTCAATCCATATCTGTTGGGCATGCACTCATTAGAGCTCATTAATAGACTTATTAAAAGCTTGGAAACAAGCTTACCATCAAGCATGCATATTAATAGGCTAATTTTAGAAACTGGGAAATATGCTTTTCTAAGGCAAAAATGCACAAGAAAAGTTTTGCCAGTTTGCTTTTCCTTTCCTTTTTCTTAGGTTTTACTCTTTTTCAATCTTTTCTGGTTTCCTCATATATTTCTAAGGATTGGAGGAAGCAAACGTAAGATGATTGATACTTGAATTGGATATTTCAAAGCCAAATTTTGTTTTGTATTGTTAGGGATCACTGAAACAGTGTTTCCTCATTTTGTATCATCCATGTTTCAGCCTTGGCTTTCTATATCATTAACTCATCGGTAGTACCTACTCATACATATAACCTTGCGTGTCCCCGCTAGTAAATATTTACACTTGACTGCTTTTTTATTAGGGATAAAGTCATTTTTTGTCTTGCACCGAATGATCAATGCGGTCCCTATATTTTGTTTTCCTTTTCTTATTTTCATCTCGAGGATTGACTTTGGCTGCGACTTGACATATGTTATTAAAGCAAAGTAGGACCAAAAGTAGCTTTTATCTCTTTTATTGTTAACCTCATTATCATGGGATTAAATTCATGATACTATCTTATCTTATTAGATTTGATCAGGAGATATAAGTACCAAAAATTCATGATTTCTTACATCATATAGATTTGAGAGCTTAATTTCTAAGTGTTACTCTCAGAAGTTTTTAACTTCATGTTACATCTTTTGTTGTTCCCATTCAGGAAGTTTTGGGCTACATTGACATCAACCTTGCAGATGTCGTCTCCAACAAAAGGATTAATGAGAAATATCACCTCATTGACTCCAAAAACGGGCGAATTCAGATCGAAATGCAATGGCGAACTTAGGACTTCTTCACAGTAATCCGATGACTGACATTGTTTTTCAAGTAAAATAAACAGTGTCTCATTTTGTTTTTCTTTAGGGTTATTACATGGTATGAATTTCATTAATTGCAATAAGTTCATGTAAATATTTGGTTTTTTCTTGTGCTTTCCGAGTTGCTTTTATTGAGGTATTTCTGGAAAAATTATTTGATTCAAGTTTGCCTTCATTCATTTTTTTTTTCTTCATTAATGGATGGTTTGCTCACCAAAATCATTGGATATATTTGTCTATCCAACTGTTTATTTGATGCATAGGTTTGATAGGTAAACTCTGCAGTGTCACTGTGCTAATTTCTCCTTGGTGTCTTGTGTGGCCTTGTCAGCCTCTCTAGATGTTAGCCCAGGACTTGGTGAAAATAGCAAGCCAAGAACCCAAGGAGACCAAGGATAAGAGCCAAAAATGTAGACTCTATTGTTAAGTTTGACAGAGGTGCCAAGGATCCCTTTTATAAGGGCCCAGAAAATGGCAAAGGCCCACCAACTCTTGCCATGGCGTGTCCGGGCCATGGTAAGGTTGCAAATGAACCAAGCCGTTCATAAACTACTCGAAGCTCGGCTTGGAGAAAACTCGTTCATTAACTAAATGAGCCAAGCTCGAGCCTAACTTTTGAGTTCAAATTTATAAACAAGCCAAGCTCGAGCCATATGATGCTCGGCTCGTTAAGGCTCGCGAGCCTGCTCATTAGCCTCCTAACAAGCAGACTTGCAAGCCTTATAACAAACTAGCTCTATTGAGCAGACTCGCGAGCCTCCTAACGAGCAAGCTCATAAACAAGTAAACTCGTTAGCAGGCTTGTGAGCTTTCATAACGAGCTTGCTCGCGAGCCTCCTAACAAGTATATTAAACAAGCCTAATAATGATTAATGAATATACTAAAGAAGTTTGCTAAGGTCGTTTGTCATCGCTTTCGTTTCATTTTTATTTTTTATTTTTGTTTTACTTTTGTTTTGTTTTTGTTTTCTTGTCATTTTTTAAAAACAAAAGCATATTTGGAATTTTCGATACATTAACTATTGTGTATTTCAAAAAATTAAAAACAAAAACTGTTGTGTCAAATAATTATTTTCAGAAATATTTTCTAAAAATATAAATTTTTATGATATATAAAGTTATAAACCAATTTATAAAATATCTACCACTACTAGCCAAATAATAAGTTTAATAGATATTTTTTTAAAAAATATTAATTTTTTAGACTATTGGCATTAATTTATAAAAAAATATTTTTTTAAAAAAAATGAAAATAAAAAAAATCAAGAGGGAGAGAGTGAGAGAATTTAAAAAGATAAATATCTATATTAACATTATTATAAAAAAAAATTGTATGTTATATCAATATTTAAAAGTTTTTAAAAGTTATTATTAAAATATATTACCATCAATAATTATATCTATACACACAATACATACATCCATGATCCATGTGTATATATGCATTATTAATCCATATATAAATTAAGAGTATCTTACATTATTCATCGAGCACACACACATCCATCTATGCATGCATGATAGATCCATGTATACATAATTTAGAATGTAATAAATATCTTATATTATTTACTTGTATTATTATTAATAATCATATACATCCCATATTGACATTATCATCAAACATATAAATTAAGAGTTATATAATATTGATTTTCACCATATAAATGATATATGTAATCATTTAGATTTGGGTTATATATATATGCAATATTGATATTATTTAAAGTTATTAATTAAAATTTACTAACTACTACCAAAATCTACAAGCATAAGTCATTAATTAATATTGATATATTAAATTATTTATATAAATATAATTTTTTTACATAAGTAAATATATATTGTATATACACAAGTAAATATATAGTTAAGATTTAAAATTTATTGCATAATAAGCCTTATTTACTGATTTATGTAAAACTTATAAATTAAAATTAATATATTAAAACTTACTAATTAACAATAAATTATAATCTATTAACCGAATTAGAAGTTTTTAATATAATAAATCTTCAATAAATAAGAAAATAAAAATATAATTATCAAAGAAAATAAGAAAATTTGGAAAATTTGGGTTATTACTTATTACTTATTACTTATTAGACTTCATTAATATTTTTATTATTTTAATATATAATGGTTATTAAGCTGCCAACTTTTTTTAGTAAATATTAATAATTTATTAACAATGTTTTATAAGGTGTTTAGATATAATTAAATATATAATCAACTATAATTTAATATATATATATATATATATCCCTTATGTACTGATACATTTTATATATACTAAATTAAACATATTATAAGTTTACAACACTTATTTTTTCTCTACCTCCTGGTCGTGGGATGTGGGTTCCTGGTCGTGGGATGTGGGTTCTCTCTGTATATAATATATATATATATACATATATATAATTTAAAATCTATTCTTATCCCGACTGAATCCTTACAATTTATGGTGTTTTGATTTGAATTGGAGATCAAGCTCAAACTTTATCAGCTTAACGAGCTCAAACTCCAGCTTGATATGATTTAATGAGCTTAACAAGCTCATTAACGAGCCGAGCTCGAGCCTGAGCTTGAGCTCAACTCGTTTATAGCATAAATAAGTTTTTTGAACCGAGCTCGAGCTTAATTTTACTATTTCAAGCTGAGCTCGAGCTTACAAGCTTGGGCTCAAATCGAGCTCGAGCCTATAGTTAATTCTGTCAAGCCGAGCTCAAACACTTCAAAGCTCGCCTTGCCTCGGCTCAATTGCAACCCTAGGTATGGGCAGACCATTCGGGCGCATGGTTGACTGTCTAGCACCATCCTTGTGCATGGTGGGGCATTTGCCTCACCTAACTTTGACAACAACCATACTATGCATGGCGGTGCCAGGTTATTAGGCATTAGCCTTTGTCTACTCGAAGCTCAACTTGCCTAGTTTGAGAACCAGACAAGTCCCTGGCTCTTGCCTATCATACGATGCCACGTGTTCACATGGAAAAATTAATTACAATAGAAAAAATAAAATGAATACGTTGCAGCATATGATAGGCCAAAATCAGGGACTTGACTGGTTCTCAAACTAGGCAAGTTGAACTCATCTGCTCGCCCATGTTACCATGATCAACCTGGCTTAGTTAGGCACGCATGCTTGCCGCGCTTAAGAATCATGGCCAGTGTGCACACCAACCTTACCTGATACGTCCATGTCTCTTGGTCAGAGTGTGCGGCATGGCGTTCATGTGCACACTCTCGATCAAGTGTTATGCCCCAAGGCCTTGGTTGTCTGGGAGATTGCCCCAGCTTACTCCTAATCACGCTAGGCAACCATATATGGTCATGTTCTCATCCACACTCGATCAGGGCAACATGATTTGCCCATGGTCAGTCTCGCCCAAGTGGCCCAGCAAGTCCCTATCCTTGCCTAATGTTGTATAGCATCATCACAGTTAATATGACATCATGGGTGAGAGTAGATATAATATGATGAAATTATGCTTATAGTCAAGTAGAGAACTGTTATATCCAAGAGGGAAATTGGGTTTTGAGTTTGAATTTTTATTTATGTAAACAATACCAATAAGGAGGGATAAAATTTAAAACTAATTAAGGTTTTTTAAGGTTGTATCAATAAAGCATGCCTTTGTATTATTTATAAAACTGTGCAATTTTTTTTTAAGTGTATAAATAAATTAGATATTCATGAGATCTTATATGATTTTTTTAAATAAAATTATGTTTTAATGTTCTCATGGCGTAATTTCAAACTTGAAATAGTTTATTTTATAAAATAATATGTGAAATTTAAACCAAAAATAGTAAACATATGCCATATTTTAATTAAAACTGGATGAAATAAATGAACAAATAAATTGAAGATGCATTAAAAAAAAAGCCATCAGTTTTATAAGTTTCTTTAGACTCAAAAACCCCATAAATTGAAGATGCATATCAGTTTTATAAGTTTCTTTAGACTCAAAAACCCCGTTGAGTGTTAAAACTTTCCCAAACATCCTTATATTTCAAATAATATTATTTTTAATTTTAATTTATTTTTATAAAATTACTAATTTACTCTTATCTCTGTCTTCTAATTGTCCTTTTGCTTTAGCAAGCAACCTTAACTAATAAGCTTATTTTAGACTAAAAATAAAGTCGGACTATCGGAGCTCTTCCACTTGTGAATAGCTCCCCAAAGATCAAGGTAAGTGACCTAGTTTGAGTTAGGGCCAGTTGTGCCCTAACAAGTTATAAGTGTGACTCCTGATCAGGGAGATGAACTCACAACTCAACCCTTTTGAAAGACCAGAAAAACTTGCATCGTTTCTAGATAAGCTTTATTTTTTTTAGAAAATGAAATTAAATAAAAGCTTATGTAATAATATAATTTTATACTATTAAAGATATATTAAAAATATTAATGATATAAATATAAAAAAAAAGGTGAGAGATTGGGATGGCGAGATGAATTTCCCTATCAAACCCCGCTGCACAAAAAAAAAAAAATTAAAATAATAAAAAGACGAAAATACCCTTCTATTCCTTCCCTTGGAAGCCTCAGTGAACCGCGAAAAAAATCCCCTTTTTATTGGAGTGAAGCCAGAAAACTTCAATTTTTTTTCTCTGAAAGCTCGATTTCATGCGGAAGAGAAGACCCGCCGTGGTCCTCCTCTCTTCCTCGGAGGAGGAGAACGAGCCTTCGAAGCCGAGGTCCTCGAGGTCGGCAATAGCTCCCCGCAAGAGGCCTCGAGCCGGTGCTTCCAGGAAGGCAAGTAGCGTTTCTCATCCCAAGCCCCGCAGGTCTTCCCGGGGAGTGAAAGCGGTATGTATGTCATCACTCTTTTGATTTTGATCCTTTTTCTTACCTCATATGCTTATTCATTTGATAATCAGATGTTCAATGTGATTGGGATTCCATGAATGTTTTTGAAATTTATCTGATAGATCAAAGCTTGATTCAAGATGATGTTTTGTTTCTTTTGTGTTATAAATTTAGTGGATGGTTTGAGTTGTAGAGTGGACTTTTGAAAAGATGTTAATTTGATCAGATGTGGAATAAACTCAGAATTATAGTACTGCAATTAAATTATTTGGGGATTACTTTTAAAGAATTGAAAATATAATTTTTGAATTTTAGTTTGAAGTTTTGACCCTTCTCTGTGTGATGAAATAGGTTATGTTTTTTAAATTATTTTTGATAAAAAGAAATGTTGCCATTCTTCCATTTTAGAAATTGAATAATACAGTCTGGATCAACCATTGGATAGTTTAATGGTATGACCCAAGTGTAAGAGGGAGGGTAAAAGTTCGAATCCTTCCCCCAGCAATCCTGTCCTTGTACTGTTTATGAACTATACATTCGGATCAAATACTGTTCATGAACATGTTGTGTATCCTCTGTGGGAGACATAGTGGTTTCACCCCTCTAGGGTTGCAAAGTAGGAGATTTACCTAAGAGGTTAATAAGCCACCGTAACTGGTGCACCTCCGTATCTGCCTGTCCCTTTGACAATCTTTGGCGCTTGTCACCTATTCATAAAAAAAAAAAAATAAAATAACACAGTATGGAATGAATTCGTGATATGAAAATTAAAGAGTTATTTGTAGAATTTTTTTCGCATTATTATTGGCTAGAAATTTATCAGTTCAATGGGTGATATTGTTGAAGAGAAAAGGAAATGTAAATCATGACATTGAGTGTAAATCATGAAATTGTAATCATGCCACATATCTGTCTATTCAAACTTGAAAGTAACATGGAGTATTCAAATATTCAAGTTAGAAATGTTCTTTTATTTATGACTTTCTGAACTACTGTATTTTTTTTTCATTTAGATTATCCTGGCTCTCTTTCGCCTTATCTAAATCTCTAATCAATATTTATCTTGCTTTGAAGGTTAAGTTTGACAGTGGTTCGGAGGATTTTTGTGAGGGTCTTGAAGATTTCCACATAGCTCCTGGTATCATTTGTTATCCAACCATAAAACACTATTACCAAAGCTCTTAACCTAAGATATTCAGACATCAAACTTTGTGAACGACTTGGTAACAAAGATTTTCACTTTAAATTTGGTGTTGTTATGGAGTATTTCTAATGCTGGTGAATGACTTGGTACAAGTTTATCACCAGGAAAATAAACGATCATGTCTTCCAGCGATTCTCAATTTGTGATTGGGTCCATTGGGGCTTACAATAACATGACATATAATAATGCTCATTAGTCCCTAATGTCCTTGATTTCAGACTGATAATTAGGTCCTTTCCCTTCATATTCATGGATTTAACTAATCTATATTGTCCCTCCAATGCTTGTTTAGGATATACATGGGAATTCTAGTTTTACTTGTGTATTCTTAAACCTTACTTTCATTTATATTCCTTTTTTTTTTATACTTCCTAGAAAAAACGTTATCAGGCTTACAAAGCAAGGAAGGTATTCAACTTTGGGTTGACAAGCATAAACCTCAAACCTTGGAGGAGCTTGCAGTTCACAAGAAGAAGGTAATTTATACTATTTTTTTTGTTTCTTTTCTCCATTCATCTTAAACAGATTCGCCTTCTTTCAACTGATTTATTTTTTTTTGGATTGCATCTTATTTAAGCATCTTATCATACAATTATATTTGAGGACGGGTATCATGCAGTTGTTTTTATAAGAATAGTATCATTGATGGGCAAGAAAAACTTTTTCGGAGTGGTTGCCATATAGTGGAGAAAAATTTGAGTAATTGAAGGACTATTCTAAATTAGGTTTTACTTTGAAGCTTTAGATCTACCTAGTTGTACCCAAAAGTTGCGATCATTCTAGTTTGATAACATGAATATATTGAGTGAATCAACTACCTAATATTCCTATCTTACTAAGAGTCCAAGGCTCATATCTCCTTTCATCTGTGGCACATCTTCTAATTGTATAGAAACCATTGAATATCCTTGTGATATTTGTTTAAATTGTTTTACTTCTTATTAGCTTTATTCTACCAAATCGAATATGATAAACACAACTTCTACTCATAGTTAATGCTTTGCATATATATCACTGGCTATCCTTTAAACACTCGCACTGTGCAACAATTGGACAATCTTCTCTCAAAAGATGCTAAGTTAGCTTTTAAAACCCTATTATGAAGCTAAGAGATATACGAAAAGATGTTAGGGATGAGGGGAAACTTGGAAACATAATTTCTCCAAATGTGCAAGCAATACATTAACGTAGGCATCTTTTTTTCTTGGATTGTATAATCTTCCTCTATGTCATTCAGCTTTCGATTATCATCAGTGATATGGTGTCGTCTATCTTGCATGAGAACAGTTTTAATGGCAAAATCAGAAGCATCACTATGTACCTGATGTTGGTCTTATAGCTCTATTAAGAAGATAAGAGGTAACTAGTAGCAAAAACAACAAGAACCGAGATCACCAACAGCCATAAACACACCAACAATTTACATTAAAAACCCTGCAAATCAGGGAAAAACCACTAGGCATTAGGGCAAAAAATTCACTATCAAACATTTATGCTTTCAATGTTCAAGATCTCAAGATGATGCCTTATTTTGAGCTTACACATATGCAAGTAGAAATTGCAAAGGCATACACAATACTTGCTAATAAATATAGAGCAAACAATGCTTGCAACCCAAGTGAAGGGAAACCTTATTTTCAACCATGAATTGGATGAAGGAGATCAGATCTAGCTTTACCAAAGCTTCAAACAAAAGGATGCATAAAGAACTCAATCCCTTGTCTTCCAAAAAACCTTCTTAGCTTTAATTTGTTGATGAAATCTCACATTGTAGGTCGTCTAAATGCTCTTGACGAAAAAAAATGCTCTTAACACCAGTAAGCCCCTTTTTTATAAATTATGGAGTAAAGCTTAAAACTCACTCTTCATCTCAACAAAAAGTTTTTATTAGGCTATAGTTTGAGCGTTGTCATGGTGTTTGGATGAGACATAGGCTTGTAGCTTGCCTGGTGTCGTGGCGCTGTTCCCTTGAATCCTGGCACAACAGCCTTAGGCTTACTGGAATCTAGCCCTTCTCTCTCTTTCCCTACCTCTACCTCCACCTCCCTCCCTTCCTTCCTCTTTTTATTGCAACTACTGACCTTTCTCCTTGTCTAATGCCATGTGAAAAGATTGTCAATTGTGGGTAGCTTGGGAGTACCTGGCTCACAACAAGGTTTTAACAGCGTTTTTTCTTTTCTCAAGCTGTTTAATGTTTATTTATGTTCCTATTCTTTCCAACTCATTGAGTGCCTTGTTTTAAATATTGGTGTTGCTTAATTCTTGTTTCAATTCTATCATTTGGCAATCACAAACAATGACACGTTAACTTCATTGATCAATCAGTATTTTTAGTTTTATGATACAAAAGTTGTATTGTGAGGATACTTCATAGTTATAAGGCTCCTCGCTTGTGCACTTGGTTCACATTAATTCTGAATCGACCTTCAAAATCTATAAAAACAGTAATCTCTTGTTATTACTTTTCGATAAATCTATTCCTGTAAGCATCTCATCTGCTGCAATTTGTATTATCAAAATAATTTTATTTGTTTACTTTCATTGTTTTAATTTATGTTTTATATCATGCATAATCATTTATCTCGCCAATTTTTTAGGTTGAGGAAGTTAAGAAATGGATAGAAGACAGGGTGAAAGCTCCAAAGGTTGTTATCTTCTCTATTAGCAAGCCATCAATTGAGAATCTTGTTAAATATATTCATGGTCAGCTACTACCTAAAATAGTAGGAAACTTCTGACAAGATGCAGATCATTTGAAATTGTTTTTAAGGGAAAACATTTATATGGCGTTAACCAAACTTTGACTTAATTAATCCTAATTGTCATAAATATTTTAGGATTAAAAATTTACTTTTTAATTAATGTTAGATGTTTATCAATATTAATAATTTTTTTTAAAATTAATTACTAAATATATTTTTTACATAATTTAGTTTTATAAAAGAGGAATGTTGGGTAACCTTGGCTTGTTTCATTGGTGCCCTGGGGTAACCCCTCAACCAAATGTACCTGTTGGGTTTTGAAGAAGGGAAAATCTGTGATACTGTAATGTCATTCACTGATTTGCATGTGCTCTGGAACAATTTAATGCAATGTATTTGAAGAAATTTATGATGCAAGATGTGAATTAGAAATATTTAATGGGTCTCTTTGCAGTGCATGTTTTATAAATTCTTGGCCTGCTTTTTCATACTTAACATATTGGTTTTATGCATAAACTTTAACTGTATCTCTATGGTTAAAAATTATACCAATGGCGAATTTTTCTTAGAGTTTCCTTATTTTTGTTTAATATATTTATTTTTCTTTAACATTTTTCCCCAAATGTGCATTACATGCTATTTATGTTAATTTTATGCTCCTATTGCAGGAAGATTTTGGTGGTAACCGCACCCTTTTAATTACTGGCAAAACTGGTGTTGGAAAATCTGTATGCTTTGTTCTATTTCTTCTCGATAAAATTGAAGATTGTTTAAATTTTATTATTGGATTACTCACTTGACTAAACATGTACATTAGACCTTGTCTTGCTGTTTGTGTCTCAGGTTCAAGCCTACAATGTTTCCTCAAATAACTTTATTGTTCTACATCTCCTTTGCCTCCGCAACATTTTTTCACAGAAATCATACCTGCTCTTTTTTGGTGATTCTAGATTATCACATGACTAATTTTATATAGTACTGAAGTACAAGGAGGCAGAAAGGAATTGTAACGTTTTAGAGTGGACTTTGCTTTTCTGCTTTTTTTTTTTTTGGACTCAGGACACTTGGTAGGCATCAGAAATAACAATGTGTTTTACTGATTCAATTCATTGAACTCATTGGCAAATTTAAGGCATGGATCATTCGTAGGAGAAGTATTAAATTATTTAAAACCTTAAATTTGCATCAGAGAATATGCCATGGAAGTATTTCAAGATGATGGTAGTGCTAGTTTGGACAGCGGTCTAGTTTTTAGTCATGTTACTTTTAGGTCATCATAATTTTGAACTCACTGCATTCTCAGGCCTGAGTGCATGCATTTTGGATGCTATCAGCTTGCCTCTTTTTGAATGTCTTTACTTGAAGGGCTTGTGATTATGAGTCCAGCAGCATCTTTCTTACAAAGCCAGATTTATTTGCTTCCTTCCAATCTTGTTGCTTGAGCAGAAGGCATTTCATTAGCTTTTAGTCTTACTTCCCTAAAGACTGTTGTGTCTCCCATAGAGTGGTTGATAGAAATTTTCTTCTGGGACGATTTTTGGAACAGTTGATGGCAGAAATATAGGGATATGAAGAAAGATTTGCACTTGATCTTTATTGACCTAGAAAAGGCATACAATAGGGTATTTAAGGAGATCATTTAACAGGTTTTAGGAAAGAAAGAGGTTACTACTAGGTACACAGATCTAATAAAAAAATGTGTATGATATCTTCGTCATTGGCATTAGACTTTTAGGGGGAAAGATTAGAGAGTTCCCCATTACTAGGTCTACATCAAGGTTTAGCATTAAACTCTTACATGTTTGCTTTAATTATGGATGAATTGGCGAACCATATTTAAGATCAGATCCCTTCATATATGTTTTTTTTGCCAGTGATGTGGTCTTAATTAATGAAAGTAAGGAAAGTGCTAACTTAAAGTTGGAGATATGGGATAAACCCTTCAAAAGCTAAGGGTTTCAAGTTAAATAAGGTAAGGAGAGAATATGTGAATTGTAATTTTAGTGATAAGACATGTAAAAATAAGGAAGGAGTTAGGATGGATCTTATTAAGATTGGTAGAAGTAGAAGTTTTTGGTACCTAGATTCTATAATCCAAGATCACAGAAAACTTATGGAAGATGTCACAAATAGGATTAAAGTAGGTTGGGTAAAGTGGAGGGGAGCTTCTAGAGTTTTATGTGATTGTAGAATACCTCTTAGATTGAAATGTTAGTTTTATAGAACGGTGGTTAGGCCAGCTATAATGTATGGGTTAGAATGTTGAATCGTTAAGAAATAACACAGTCAAAGGATGAACATGACTGAAATGAGAATGTTGAAATGGATGTCAGGCATTATTAGGAAAGACTAATTGAAGAATGAATTTATTCAAAATAAATTTGGAGTGCCATCTATTACTAACAAGTTAAAAAGGAATAGGTTAAGGTGGTATGGACATGTTCTTCGATGACCTATAGAAGATGCCTTCATAATAAAATTGGAAGCTTTCTAGGTGGAAAGTCATAGAATAGGAAAATGTAGACCAAAAAAGTATTTGGCAATAACATGAAAGGGAAAAATTTTATAGCAGATTCCGAATAGTTGGGACTAATGGTTTGTTGTTGTTGTTGCTGTTGTTGTTGTTCTTGAAGATTTCTGGTCTTACCAAGAATAGGAGTAAAATCCTCTGTTCTTTTTTTAGTGGTAGAAACTACAAAATTTGGTTCCATGAAATTTGGCTTCTCCTTGACTGAGTCCAGTTTTAAGAGTTCATTTGCTGCCCTTGTCTTTTATGGCTTTCCCTTGTCTCACTCTTTTCTTTTTAACCAACCAAACAATTTTTTTGCTGGGCATTCTTTCCAGGCAAATGGTTTTTGTGTTATTTCTTAAGTTTGTACCCCATATTCACAAATATCTTTCGAATTCATTGTTTATTTCGTTATTCAAATTTGTTCATTGTTTGTGTCTTTATTCCAATTTTTTTATTCAAATTCATGAGCAGCTTTCTGCTATGCTTCCTTGATCATTACTATAAATTTTAGAATATTCGGAAAATTGGCCTTTGCAAGTAGATTTGTATCCTAAACAAGATGTCACTGTGATTTAGGCCTCAGGAAGATTGGTTCATGACTTTTGAGTAATTTTCTGTTATATTTTTTTCATGTCTTTATGAATAGGTGCCCTTCCTGTGGAAAATTATTCTGAGTAATTATATGTTCTAATTGTATTAGAACGAAATATGCAAATGAATCATTAAGCATATTTTTGGTTGTCATTATGTTTGTAGTATATCAGCCACATTAGACCACATTAAATATGATGAATTCACAACTCTGACAACCGGGTGGCAAGAAGGTTGAATGTGAGATGGTTCCTTCATGAATGCAGAGAATTTTTCGCATTTAAATTTTTAAAATTTCTTTTGAATCACAAACTTCCAGCCATGGAGAAAGATTTCTCAATTTAAATGATGATTTCAGTGCAATATCTTACTTCACAATGGATGCTTCTGTTAAAAATAATATGAACGAAGTTACGCTAAACAAGACCAGCAAGTGATGCCTTGGTGATTTGTTGATTATTTTCTTCTCTGAACATTTCACCATGTCTGTTACACATTCTCACATAACTTTCTTATTGCTGTATACCCAATTATATTCCTGTTGACCTTTTCTTCTTCATGGAGACTACTCAGTCTTTACCCTGCAATTTCACATTGTTTATCTGCAGATGTTCTTGTAAATTTAATAATAAAATACTTTATAGATCTTGAACTGAACCACAAACATGATTCACTGTCTGGTATATTCTGGAGTTCCATTCTGAATTTTATCAACCTGTTATCATTATGGAAGCAAACTACCAACAAATGTTACACTTTATAGTTTGTGCTGATTGTCTTGATATTTGATCTGATGCAAGAAAGTATGAAGACCAATGTTGAAGGATTTTTTTTTTTTTAATTGTAGGCAGCTATTCATGTAATTGCATCGCAAATTGGAGCTGTGCTGTGTGAATGGACAACACCAACACCTACTCTCTGGCAAGAGCATATACACAATAGCAATTTAGGTATCATCATAGTTGCTTATGTAGTTGTATAATTATAAATTTTTGAAATTTGAGCAAGTATACATGCCTTCAATATTTTGCCTCATACCTTTTCCCTGGTCTAGATTTCTGGCTTGGTTTCCAAGTTTTGAGGCATTTTCCTGGTCACATAATTTTAAAATGTGAAATTTTGCTATCACACCAACTGGCTCTATTCCATGTTGTGGCTCTCTCTTGATTGCTTTTATGTTGGGTGCATACATCATTATGGTTGATGGTTCATGTCAATTTTACCGCAGTTGAAATGGGATATTTTGATGGAAGGTATGTTCCAAGGTTAAGTTTCACTTCAATAGAAAAAGATCTGGCGATTGATTTTGATGATTTGGGTTTTTTTGACTAAATATAATATTTAAAGATGGCTATTGCCTTTTAGATGCTTATCATTAGTTTGCATACCAGGATATATTTACTTGCACTTGATTTTCTTTGTGTTATAAGCCATCATTTTTGACTGATACTGATAGTTTTTAGGATTACGCTACATGTCAAAGTTGGATGAGTTTGAATACTTTGTCGAGAAGTCTAGAAAGTATTCACTGCTCCATATGCCCAATTCAGAAGGGTCGAGGAAGCCTGTTATTCTCTTAATTGATGACCTCCCAACGATAAATGGAAGAGCTGCTTTGGTAAGACTAACCAAGTGCTTGACAGCCCTTACTCATTCAACTCAAGTTGCAACCATTGTATTGTTGACCGAATATTGTAAAACTGAGTCTGCTGATAGTCCAACCCATCATTATGAAGAACTTGAGAGCTCTCTTTGTAGAGTTGGGGCTTCTAAGGTAACATATTTCCTGAATTGTGTTTGGTTTCTTTTTGTGTCATTTAAATTCTTTGGGTCTTTTAATTTGTGTATTTATGAACTTCAAAATTCAGGCCATTGTCTGTTAGGGTAATTGTTTGGTTATTCTTAAAATAGCCACTTAAAGGAGGGAAAGAGATCTTAGGATTTTCAATTTTTTATGTCATGTCATTTCTTAAGTTATAATTATGTATCTAATTTATATCATAAATTTATTGCAGGTTACTTTCAATCCAATTACTGTAAACTCCATCAAAAGAACTCTCTTTAAGATATGCCAACAAGAAGGTCATGATGTGACTGCAGATTTAATAAATTATATAGCAAAGTCTAGTGGTGGCGATATCAGGCATGCAATCACATCTTTACAATACTGCTGTTTAAGACCAGAGAAATGCTTTTCTTGGCAGGCATCAGCATACATTTCTTCCAAAATAGAATCAAATGATTCAACTCCAGTCTCAATTTCAAGTAAAAAAGAGGGTGAGGATGCATATGATGCATTGCCCTTGTCAATTGGAAGGGATGAAACCCTTAAGCTTTATCATGCGCTGGGAAAGTTTCTGCACAATAAGAGGGAGATTACAGATCAGTCTGCTCTAGGTATGCCATGATTTCCTTTAATAATTAACCTTTGTATCTGTTTCAAATGTTATTAAATTAAAAATAACTCATTTGTATGAATAACAATGGAAAATTAGCAAGTTTTAAGACTTTAATTCTTCTATAGCTCATTTTCCTCTTCCAAATTGCTATGGATCCTTCTTAAAGAAGCGCCTTAGTTGGCTAATGATTGATTAAACTATTCATTTAAATAAATCATTAGGTTCCCTGGCAGATCATTGCGCTTTTTATTAACAATCTATCACATTACTTGTCCTTTCAGAGTTTGATAAATAAAATCCAGCTTTATAGCATGTTCCGTCTCCACTGTAATATTAAGGATATGTTAACTTCTTTGTCTTGTGTCATAGTGTAAATTTTGGATATCGCAGGGTCTGATACAATTCTTTTGAAGGATAGCTTTCTAAGGAATCCATTGAAAATGGATGCTCCAGAGAAAATTCTCTCCCAAGCAAATGCTCAAGGAAGGTTGATTACTGATTTTCTTCATGAAAACGGTAATTATTTACATGTTCTTGAACTTTAATCTTTAATACCTGTAGCTGATAGGTTTCCTTTTAAGCTTAAAACTACCTCAACCATGTTGCACCAAAAAGTGGTTATTCAAATTTTTGGATTTTTATGGGTATAAATGTGCCAGTAAATCATTGAAGTTCTTACACTTTTGCATGAAAGCATTTAGCATTGCAAGCATATACACTTATACCATATCTCCATATTAAAGTCTAAGATAGTGAAGTTCACTGTAAAATGTTTAAATCATTCATATTCTTTATGCATATGCAGTTCTTGACTTTATAAGTGATGAAGCAATTGATGATGCATGGCTTGTGATTTCCTATCTATGTGAGGCTGATTGCCTCCTTGCAAATGCTGTGTGTTCGACATATCCTCAGACCGATGTTATAGCACAATCTATTGCTTCTTCAATCGCAGCTCGTGGGGTGTTATTTGGAAACTCGCATCCACTACCTTCCAGGTTCAGTCTGATAAATATATGTATATATAATTAGAATTTTGGCTATGATACAAACAGTGAATTTGTTCATGGTTTTGTCGTGGCAGGTGGCATACTATCCGTGGCCCAAAACTTTGGCAAATCGAGCAGTCAATGGGGCTAAATAAGGTGCAATTTTAATTTATGCTTGCTTCATAATATTACATTTATTGTCAGATGTGTAGCTTTGTAGTAATTCCTGCCATATGGTATCATTCTTATTGGCATAGATATAATATTTTAAAGGCTTCACTACTTAATTCTTGGCGTCTTAAAGCCACCTAGAATAGGATTTGTGCATAATCAATAGTTATTACCAGGTTTGGGCATATATGTTCGACCTAGTAATTATGCAGTTATTAGGAATTAGAGTATTACACCAATTAATGCACACCATGTTTTTCATATATTTTTTTCACCCCTACTATAGAGTCACTTAGTTGTTTTCCTATGAAAACATGGATGGAAAACTGTTTCAAATTATAGAAGTTTGTAATTTCTAGGCCTTAGTGCAGTATTAGTCTTGTACTATGGAATGATAATGTATTTTAGTCCTTTTACCTTGAAAATGTACATCATGCCCCTCAACACGTGTGTAAAGTTCACTTTAGTCCTTTATTGCTTACAGGCATGACAATATGTCTGTATATTTGGATTTTTAAAACTGACACATGCCGATGCGGATAGTAATGGTTTACGTAGCTGCTGATATGTCTAGTCCTGGATCTTTACAAAAACTGATTTTTAAGACTCTTTTCATTAACACATTATTGATCTGGCATGACTTGCCATGGCGGCATTATTTATTTATTTATTTATTTATTTGTTTTATTGTTATTTTACTACCTTCTACTTTCATCTCCGTGTTCTCCTTTCCATCCCCATCTTCCCCCAGGAACTAAACTTCGCAATTCCATTGTCTTAGATAAAGAAAACATCTAGAATTCTGATCCCTTTCATCTGAGTCCAGAGCCACCGAAAATTTGAAGTTGCATGTAAAATTTTCTAAATCCCCACTTGGTCCAAGATGGATCTTGTAGGATATTTTGTGTCTTGGAATAGGAATGGTGGCGAAGAGAATGGAGTTGAGAGAAGGAACAAGCTTTGATCTTTGATGGTGCAAAAACTCTCATGCACTGTTGAGGGGAGGAAGAGTAGATAAAACAAACATCTTCTGATTTGAGAGAGAGAGAGAGAGCTCTTTTTTATTTCTGTTGGTGCAAGCTAGTTACGCCTTTCTGTAGACATTCTCAAGATCAATACCTATCAACCTCTCCAAAAAAAAAAACACTTGTTTTTGTTGTTGTTCTTGTTGAAATCCACGGGAAAAACTTGATTTTTGAGATAAATTTGAGACTGAAGCATCCAACTTCTCAATTGGACACAGTGCAATGCTGCTAAAAATCCAATTCTGAAGGCAAGATTGTTGGGCATTTGTAATTTTTCATGTCTAGTTATGATTGAACTAGGATTTTGATTGAGTCTTTGCTATGGAGACACCCTAGAAGCTATTGAACAAGATCTAGGGGCTAGAGCCCGGGCACCCAATGCTGAAGAAGGAAATGCCCAGGTTGATGCTGAGTGCGGAGTGGTTGAACCGGTATCACTCCCACTCAATGTCACAACAGTGAGTCTCCGACTTGGGTGCAAAGAAGGAATAGTTGAGGGCTTGAATTGAGTCCTTTTGGCACTCATCTTGGTTATGAAGGCCATTTATAGAGACGGAGACGGAGACGGAGATGGAGATGGAGTGAAAAAATAATGTCGACATGGCAAGTCACGCCACATCAATGTAGTGTTGATAAAAAAATTAAGTCAATTTTTCAAAAAATATTTTCATGTAGCAACCTGTGCTATGTGGAATAGACATGTCAGCAGCCACGTACACCATTATTTATCTACCTCAGCATCTTTATCAATTTAAAAATTCCAAATACATAGACATACTGCCGTGTAGGCTCCATGTAAGCATTAGACGATCATAGGGTACTTTTCGTGTATATTATATGGTCATAATGCATGTTTTTAAAATAAAGTGCACCGTACACTACATGGGCCAATAATGCACTGTACCCTAATTTCTATACGACTTGTCGATATTATGGATTTAACTATTTTATAATTGTGAGTCACTGATTTTTCTAGATTAACAGCTATTCGTGAATTTTCATTAGGATGGCAAAATTGCAAATGCATCATTTCCATTGTTTCAAGCACATTCTTGCGAACAAAATGCTCAACCTTTCGCTCAATATTAGTTTTAGTAACCTCAACATTGCTTGAAGGTTTTTCTTGACAATTTTTTTGCATTGAACAAATATATATGCATTGAATATAGTTTTTGTTGCCTTAACTTATATAGCACTTATCATACTTTCCCATTGCAATCATATAATGCAGAATCAGATGCAGAAAGAAACATTTGAAAGGTATCCATATAATTCGTCTGAGGTTTCAACTGAATATAGACCCCGAATCAAATGGCTCAGCTCACAGACGCCGGTTGATGCTGTCGCACAGCAAAACCCGGTGCTTTATCCGATGAAAGCCGATGATCACGCTGATTCTGTAAGTTCTGATGGTTTGACAGAAGAAAGCCCCTCAGAAGAAAGCGA
Organism: Dioscorea cayenensis subsp. rotundata; assembly: GCF_009730915.1. Classification (NCBI taxonomy): domain Eukaryota; kingdom Viridiplantae; phylum Streptophyta; class Magnoliopsida; order Dioscoreales; family Dioscoreaceae; genus Dioscorea; species Dioscorea cayenensis. Next base: position 15,111,330 of record NC_052484.1, read on the forward strand.
AGATGAGATCGAGGATTGTTAGGATGTTTTACTGTCTTGTTTGTTTGACGGAGATTGAATCCGGGGAGTCCCAAGGCATGATTACCCGGGGAATGTTGTTGCCGTCACAATACTAATTGAATCAAGCAACAATCATCTTTGGTGAAAAACACAAAAATTGTGCGCAACCGCGCAATGTGCATATAAAATCATTAGGTGATAGTTTTCTACAATGATGTTTTAACTAAAACCTATGATGGAAAATTGTACCAATCTAACTATTATGACTAATCTGGTTAAAAGTACTAGTCGTTCAAAGTTTAGAACATTGTTCATTTTAATATCTAAAAATGAAAAACCCCCCCCTTCATTTTAGCTTTTTTGAATTGTAGGAATTTGTTTGATGTAAATGTGTTTTTGTGTTTAACCACATTAGTTGTCATATTGTGTGAGGAACCAAAACAAGCAAATTTGTATTGTTTAAAGGAAAAAATGAATATTATTTTATTTTAGGTGTTAAAATGAACAATGATCTAAATTTTAATTGCCACAGTGGCTTTTAACCCTTAAAAAAATTAAGTGAAATTGCTGATTTACCCTCCCTTAGGAAGGATGAAAAAAAAAAAAAATAGAAGAGCTAGCAATTAATACAAAAGAATTTTCTCACAAAAAAGGTTGATGTTCTTCTTCACAAACTTGTCCACAATATATTCATTGGCTTTCCAAAAAATCCTTTTGTTGATTCTTCAAAGCCTAATGAAAAGGGAGGCCGAGTTCTATTATACGGTGAAGAAATGGGAGAAATAACTCAAATGGGGAATGCAAGTCATTTTTCGACTTTTTTATTTTCTTATTAAACCAACTTGTCTTAAGTTTTGTTTGTTTATTTGAAAGCAATTAAGTTTTGTTTGTTTATTTGGAAGCAAGGGAAATTCGACTTCTTAAATTTTTCATATTTTTTGAATTTTCTCTTGTGAAAGAGGAAGAAATAATTTTTTTTATTAATTTTGATCTTATTAATACTTCACTCTTTGAAACAAACATCACAAAAGAAACTATATCTCAAGTTTCTCCCATTTATAAAAGTCTAAAAAAAAATTACACCTTTATTAGCCAAAATCTATGGTTTTATAAGATATAATTATATTTTAAAAATATTTATTAACATGCTATTGTTTATGAGTAGTCTTCATTTTAACTGAAACTATATAACTGCTGAAATAAAAATTAACTTACCATTTATTCATACAAGAAAAAAAAAATTTATTGAGGACACAAACAAGCTATGAACTTTCGGTTATTAAGTTGGGATGGATTCAAACCCTTGACCTTGGATTTAAAAAGAAATTAAAATATCATCACTCTCTTATTGTAAGGGTGGTCTATGTTAATGGATGATGACCATTTGCAGTTTACTATCAAAAAATGATTATTGTCATTTCACTATCACAATAACTAAACGGTTAAAGTATTTGACTCCCATGCAAAAAGTCAAGAGTTTAAATCTCTTTCAACACATCGTTGAGGTCCTGTTGCGTCAAGGAAAAGAATAGAAGAAGCATTTGACTCTTTTATGCAGTGTAAATAGTGTGTGGTGACTTGTCCATATTATAAAAAAACGTTATCGGCAATATATATTTATAAAAATTATATTTGTTTTTGATCTGTATAACATTTTTTTTTTAATGTAAATAAAACAAGTTATCTTTGATTTCCATCTTCGTTTTATACTTCTCCGATAGGGATAAAATACTAATAAATATATAAACTTCAGTAACATATTTAGATTAAAAAAACATATTTTCAAAATAATTAATTTTGAATGATTTTTTACACATGATTAAGGGCGTTTTAGTCTCCTTAACTTCAAAATATCTGATATAGGGCATATACTTTGGCCTTTCCTTTCTTATATATATATATATATATATATAAAGGTTTTAAAATAATTAATGAGACACTGGCATAGCATAATATGATTAACTTAGAATGCCTTATCTTTTTCCACTCCAAACTCAAATTTTATTTTTAATTGTGAACAAGCCACAAATATAATTTGAATTCTTAATCTTTAAATAATGAGAGAAATAAATGGCAGCTATAATATTACAGGAGGGATCAATCTCAATTTTCTCAATAATTAAAAAATAATAATAAAATAATTGTGTTTTCTATAGATGAAAATAAATAAAATGATAAAATACAAATAGCATATGATTATTTTTAAAATATAAAAAATGAAAATGAATAATACAGCAAAAACATACCATTTTAAAAAAAATGCACTTAATAAATCCTTTGTACTTAAAAACATATACATGGATGAACTTTGAAGCTTGCGACAAAAGGAAATGTGAGTAGGATGGACTGTCAACCAAGGAAGAGCTCTTTTAAGAGAGCAGTTAAATTCATGACCACACCATTTTTGTATTTTCTGAACATGTCTAACTGTTTTCACATTGAGGTCACTTGCTGAAACCCAATAAAAATAAAAATAATAATAATAATAAAATTATTTTAAGTTAATAAAAGTAGCTTTTATTTGACATAAGACAACAATAATTTTGATGATTTCACTTTAATTAAAGTAGTCCATACATAATATTAAAATATATGTATATGTGGGTTACTTTCTTTCCCCCCGGCCTTTGATTAGGATTGACCGGTTAAAAACCATGGATCACAAATCAAATTTTAATATTTTGTAGACTTCAAGGGATTGTGGGTCCATAACTTCCATTAGGGGCAAGCCCCTAATGTTAATTACCCTGGACATTGTCGCAGGAACCTCCGATTAAAAAAATAAGTGTGAATAAGGAAACAAATTGTGACAAATAAATTTTATTCATTTCAATAAACATGAATTCATAGACTTCATTGAGAATACAAAGGGATTTGAAATTTGATCATTTTAACTCAACAATGATTGTAGCCTTTTATCTTCTTCCGACTATTTCGCTGAAAGCACGCTTTGACTTTTGTTGACTTTTAGTCTTCGTCAACGGTTGAAATATGCATCTTGAACATGATTTAGAAACTTGTGAAGTTGTATCTTGGATATTTGGATTTGCATCTTGGATTTGATTTGGAACTTGATTTGATTTTTCATAAGCTCCGGCTTTCAGGCTTGTGAAACTTTTAGCAACTTGTGAACTTTCCAACGCTTTATCCTTGAGGTTGTTGAGCTCATTTGTTGATTTATTTGAAACTTGAAACTTGGACATTGAACTTGTATCTTAGATTTGATTTGAAACTTGATTTGATTTTTTTTATAAGCTTCGGCCTTCAGACCTGTGAGGCTTTGTTACAACTTGTGAACTCTTCAACACTTTAACTTTGAGGTTGTTGAGCTCATTTGTCGATTTGTTTGAAACTTGGATCTTTGATTTTGCATCTTAGATTTTGATTTGGATTTCAAGCTGCGGATTCCCTATGTTGATGAATCACAAACTTGGTTTGACTTTTCATGAGCTTCGGCTATCATGCTTGTGAAGTTTTTTTGCAACTTGTGAACTCTTCAATGCCTTAGCTTTGAGGTTGTTAAGCTCATTTATTGACTTGTTTGAAACTTGGAACTTGGACTTTTCAGTTTGCATCTTGAATTTGATTTGGAACTTGATTTGATTTTTTTATAAGCTTCGGCCTTCAGGCTTGTGAGGCTTTTTGCAACTTGTGAACTCTTCAACGCTTTAACTCTGAGGTTGTTGAGCTCATTTGTTGATTTGTTTGAAACTTGGGACTTGGACTTTGAACTTGCATCTTGGATTTGATTTGAAACTTGATTTGATTTTTTTTAAGTTTCGGCCTTCAGGCTTGTGAGGCTTTTTGCAACTTGTGAACTCTTCAACGCTTTAACTCTCAGGTTGTTGAGTTCATTTGTTGATTTGTTTGAAACTTGGAACTTGGACTTTGAACTTGCATCTTGGATTTGATTTGAAACTTGATTTGATTTTTTTTATAAGCTTTGACCTTCAGGCTTGTGAGGCTTTTTGCAACTAGTGAACTCTTTAACGCTTTAACTCTGAGGTTGTTGAGCTCATTTGTTGATTCATCATTTTTTTTAATGCCTTGATTTTGATTTGATTTTTTTCTCTCTCTTGTTTTAGAATGCTTCGCTTTTGAAGGTCTTGAAATTTCTTTATCATTCTTAAGAGAGTCAATGGCCTTAAACAGGGTCCATGAGCTCAAAGAGAGTGTTAAGGGTTTTGGAATTTTTCATCACTCTTAAGTAAGTCAATGGCCTCAAATAGGGTCCATGAGAGAGTTTTAAGGGTTTTGGAATTTTTTATCACTCCTAAGTAAGTCAATGGCCTCAAATAGGGTCCATAAACTCAAAGAGAGTTTTAAAGGTTTTGGAATTTTTCATCACTCGAAAGAGAGTCAATGGCCTCAAACAGGGTCCATAAGCTCAAAGAGAGTTTTAAGGGTTTTAGAATTATTCATCACTCCTAAGAGAGTCATTGGCCTCAAACAGGGTCCATGAGCTCAAAGAGAGTTTTCAGGGTTTTGGAATTTTTCATCACCCCTAAGAGAGTCAATGGCCTCAAACAAGGTCCATGAGCTCAAAGAGTTTAAAAAAAGTTTAAAAGGTCTTCAAACCTACAAATTTACATAAATGTCCCTTGGCAATAGATGAATCTCATAATTTAATTTTTTTTTTTACCAAAATTTCCTTCTTATGATTTTTTTTTTTTGAGAAACTTTTTCCTTCTTTTTTTTACATGGATGAACTTGACTAATCTTTTAAGACACGCCTCGACATTTGTACTAGGGTTATGAACATCGTCTTACTCACCATGGATGAAGTAATTGGAGCCGAAGGGGCCATCACCGGACTCCAACGACGCCTGGTCGATTTCTTTTTTTTTTTAAGATTCTGATAGGGTGGTAATGGCGGCATAAGCCATATATCATCACCACCGCGTTGTTCTCCTTTTCATCCTTAGCTAAGGTAGTGACGGCGGCATAAGCCATATATCGTCACCACCACGTTGTCCTCTCTTTCATCCTTAGCTAAGGTAGTGATGGCGGCATAAGCCATATATCGTCACCACCATGTTGTCCACATTCCTATCATTTGCCTCTTTTTTTTTTTAACTTTTTTGTGATGGCGTCCACAATGAGTGAAAATGAATAGCATGCATATACTCTTGTCTATGTGCATGATTTAAAACAAAATATGCAGAGGAACGGATCCCACTAAGATACTAGCATCATTAATGAAAGATTTTTTCTTCATGGCATGGGCATAGGGTGTGCAACAGGAACACATCTTATGCATTTTGTATAGAGTTCCATCTACCTCATCAAGATGACATTTTTTCTATGGCATTATGCATGGGATTAACAACCAAGATATGTATGTATGTATTTTGCATGAAATTTCATCTAAGGTTTTTTAATGGCATCTTGCATGGATTGAACCAAACCAAAACATGCTTGTATATATATACTTGGTATGAGATTTTATAAGATCATCTACCTCCTTGGAGTGACGAACTTCTCAAGAATGTCTTGAGATTCATGCTAGGCTTATGAACTTTTTGCTTGGCATGTGTGAAGGGGACATCACCATCGTCGGGCATCTCCATGAGGTTCTTCATCGCCTTTATCTTCACAATGGGACATTCTCATTGAGGCCGTAGACAATCAAGGAAAGAAGCCATCACCAAGTTCATGGACGGTGATGAAGCCATGCGATTCAAGGAAAACATGCATCCATCCTCACTTGCATTTTTTATATCTCAACATCCACTCCTCGGGTCCCACCATGGGATGAATACCAAGGAAAAAAGAGTGAAGCAAGGGCCTCCATGCATACATACGTCCTCCTCCAAACACAAGGGCGGGCCCACCATCCAAAGAGAGAACTTCTCATTCATCCATGAATTTTTTTTTATCTCCGGTCCCACCATGTAAGAGAACTTTCTTCCATGTATCACCATGCTAATTTTTTTCCTTTTTTTTACCCTGGCAGTCCCACTATCCATCAAAATCCTTTTTTTTTTATACTCACTGGTCCCACCACGGATAAGAAATGCTTTTTTCCATTCTGAAATTTTTTTCTTCTTGTGTGTTTTTTTTACCCTGGCGGTCCCACCATGGACGATAACATGGAATCTTCCTCCCTTAGCCCTTCTACCTGCTTTCTTCTTTTATTTTTTTTTTAAACCCCAAAGGACCCGGGTTGAGATTTTTTTTTAACCAAAAAATCTCTCCTAATTCTCTTCTCCAGTATCCAGAATTTTATTTATTATTTTTATTTATTATTATTTTAAATTTGAATTTGATTATCATTATCCGAATAGGAATTGAATTTTTTATTTAAACTTATCTATTTTTTTCTTAATCCGAATTGGGATTAAATTTGAGTTTCTATGATTATTATTTTATTTTCTTCTTATTATTTTCCAATGGATCACCATCAAATTTTATTTAAACTCAGACTTAAAATTTTTAGTCTGAGTAAAGATAACATCGGGCTTTTATTAAAATCCCCCTCTCTTTTTCAAGCATGGATAAGCCCAAAATTTTGTTTATATCTAAACATGAATCATTATCCATCAACTTAAATTTAATTTTATTATCCGAGAAGAGATAATGCTTCAAACTTTATTCAAATTAAAATTTTTTTTTTCTATATAAACAAAGTGCCCCTTTATAATTTCCTCACGTAATCTAGTGAAGAGAGGAAGGTACGAGTATTCTTAAACCGTAGAGCTTTTGATCTTCATCCCAATCGTCTCAAGGTAAGAATCTAACTCTCGTTTATGTTTTTTTTTTCCTTCCCATGAATTTTGTTCAATGCTTGGTAGAGAGTCAATTTTCTCTAAAAAAAAATTTTCTTTTCTTGAGGATTTGTAAGCATGTATTTGCGTCACCACTAACCCTAGCTTCACTTTCTTTTTATTGCATCCTGAATATCATGTATATACATTATTTCCCCTTCTAGACATCTTGAATGCCATGCCCTCTCTTTTTTTTGTTATATATATTTTTTTTTATTTTCTTCATGCACATGGAACACCAGTACACACTTTTTTTTTTTTACAACCATCTTGAATGCAATGTATGGTATACCTTCTCCACCCTTTTTTATTATATATTTTTTATTATCAGCCTTCATGAAACCATGCACTTCATCATACTTTCTTTCCTTTATTATTTTTTCCTTCATCCATGATCCACGTGCTTTTTCCTCTTATTTTATTATTATTATTTTCATCATCAGTGAGAACATGCTTTTCCTTGTATTATTTTTTCCTTCATCCAAAACACACTCTTTATATTCTATATTTTTTTTCTTTTCGTTTACTGGTAAACAGTATGCTTCTTTTGCTTTTATTTTCATTATTTTTTCCTTTCACCTTGAACACCCTTTTTTTTTTTTTCTTTTTTTATATGGACAACATGCCCTTTATTATTTTTTCCTAGTGCCTGAAACTGAAAGCCATCTTTATTATTATTTTTTTATTTTTTTTGTTCAACATCCGTAGACCATCTTTAATTTATTTTTATTTTATTATTATTATTATTTTTTCTTGGCATCCAAACACCATATCTACTTTGCACAACATGCCATCTTGAATTTTGCAACCAATTCTCTTCTCTTTTTTTAAATATAATAATAATTTTTTATTTTTATTGTCTCTCTTTATATATATATATATATTTTTTATTATATTTTTATAGCTTTTCCAATGGCTCCCACCACAAAGGACAAGACCCCAAAGGACAAGCTAATAGAGCCCCTCTTCAAACCGTATGATGATCAAGATAAAGCTTCAGATGGAATATCAATTCCGATACATTATCCCATCGATTCCAAAAACTCAGGAAGACAACTCCGCTATTCGGGAAGTGACTTTGACGAGTTGACCAATATACCGACCGCCTTCCGTGAGATAGGTGAACTAACACATACTTATTTTCACAAAGAAAGAGCGCAACAGGTTATATTACTGAACCCATACGAATCCACCCCGTCGGATCTCAACTTAGAGACACTTAGCTATCGGGTGAACACCGATCCCGCAGCTGACTTATGGATTGGGAAATCTCCTTTTCATTATTATACTCCCTATCCACCAATGTACGAAACATGGGCTTCTATAGTGATGAAGAGATCATCTGAGACACTTAAAAGAGCAGGCATCCTCGGTGCTATCACAATATCAACAGGGACCTGTGGATTTGATCCATCAGTCGTGAAAAGTCTTGCCGAAGCATGGTGTCCGAGGACCAACACCTTTGTAACTCCCTTTGGAGAAATTAGAGTTTCTCTCTAGGACCTCAGGTGTGATGGAGGCCTGCCAATTATAGGAGAATTCTATGAAGAATATGTCCCTCCAAACCACATGCTCTATTCTGAAGAGGTATATCCCTCTGTTTTGAGAGACCTGTTCAACATCTACCAATGGATTATTGATGCTACTTCAACAAAATCAGACAAAGTTACCCATATTCAATGGGAAAATTTTTTCTTCAAGAATCAACATGGGAAAATGAAACTTGCGGTAGACGATGATGCTCCTCCTCCTCCTCAAGCCTCAGAAGAGTGCAGACTAGCTGTTTTCCTAAGCTTATGGCTTTGTCGTTTCGTCTTGCCTTGTAGAAGTTCTTTCATGCGTCCAGAAATATTTGTAATGGCAGCCAAACTAGCCAAAGGGACAAGGCTATCTCTAGCTCCAGCTATGTTGGCGTGTCTTTGTACCAACCTAGATATCATAACTTCACATCGTAAAGGGTCACCCAACACTTCTGTACCTTTCCCATATTATTATTTTTACGGTTGGATCGATTCTCACTTTCTGGGAACCTACTCTCGTATGCCGGCACCAAGTGACAGCCTCAGAAATATAGACGGATTGCGAGAATTCCCCACCATGGCCTTCCTATCGAGTGTACAAGCAGGCACTTTCAGTCGTAAAAGAACTCGGAATATGTTAAGAAATGAAGGATGTCTTAGATGGCGCCCATTTGTTTGTGAGGAATTCAAGAATGAAGGTTGGTGTGAAGTCTTTAAAGAACACAATGTAAAAAAATATGCTCAACACAATTCAATCAGAGTACTTTATGGCCCTTCGTCAGAGCTTACTTCCTCTGCACCTCAACAAGGATATCTTCGCCCAACAATACAATCCGCATAGGTTTGCTCACCAATTTGGTTACGACCAAGGCTTTCCAAAAGATATTCAGGTGTCGAAGCATCCTCAAGACATTGGCCTCTTGGTGGGTTATTAGTACCACTTTGCTTGAAGAAAATCAGGATCAAAGTTCTACATCCTATATCGAAGGTGTGTAGGGCAGCCTTTATACTTTTATGCACAGCAATGGTCAACCCATTTGCACCCAACTCTAAAGACCATCTATAATCGTCTCAATGAACAAGACAATCCCTCTCAAAGGAAACGGGATGCCTCTTCCCCGACAGAGTCAAGGCATTCTTCGAAAAGGATTCGAACTGATGAAGCGCCCGATCATAGTATGCCTTATTGTTTTTTCTATTTTCCCCTTTTTTTATATTACTTATTTGCTTATTCATTTATTCCCTCCTTTTTTTTTAGTTTCTGATCCGAATAGGAGTGAGGAAGAACAAGTCAGCATCCTAAAACCCGAGTTTAAACCAACAAGTTTGTATTTATTTATTTATTCATTTATTCACTTATTTATTTGATGATGACTTCTTTTAAAATAAAGTTCACTTCTCTATTTTAGGTTCTCATAAAGCTTCTTCTTCAAAGGCAATTCCTTCTGAGCATGACTCTCTATACTCGGATTTTACACATGATGATGATAACTACACATCTTTCCTTGATGTCAATCCTCCAGTGGAGAGCCCTCAAGTAGAAGTTGCCTCTTATGCTCAACCTGTTCCAGAAAACTCAACTTCAAAACCACTTCCGCTGATGATAACCCTCCTCCAAAAGATTCTCCAAAACTTGAGGAGGACTTTACCACAAGAACTACATCCATGAGCTCATCTCATCCTCAATCTAGTGACAAAAATCATATCTTACAAACCTTTTGGGTGAATAATTTCATTCACAAGGTGAAATCGTCACAACCTCACGAACATGAAGCCTTAAGGGAAGAGATCACCAAACTTTATAGAACCATGATACTATTCATGGTGGATATTTCGGCCACAAGAGACAAGGTATATGAATTGCTTGACATTGCAAAGCGTATTCAAGACATGAAGCACAATGAAAAAGGTTCCAACATGAAAGAGAAGGATAAATTGATGAGGAGTGCAAAAAACATTAAAGAAAGAAAATCAGGGCTTATGGTGATGACCCAAAGCATCGACGAGGCCAAAATCAGGCTCGCACAAATGCAAAAGATGCTACAAGAGTTGGAAGCCCAAAGAGAGAAGTTGAAAGCTCAAGAAGAGGAAAACATATACCTCATAAACTCAAGTTTGGACTTATTAAAGTCCATTGCTCCAATAGAAGAAGTAGAAAAATCCTTGACTATTGTGTTAGAGAAACTTGACGCACTCGGAGGGGGTGACGATTCACACTTATCATCATCATTTGAAGAACTTCTCTCCAACTTTGAGAAATTGAAATCACAACTTTAGTTTAATTTGTCTTCCTCTTTTGATTGATTTTTTTTTTAGACATTAGCTATTTCATATCGTTGTTAGCTTAATCCAATAAATGGAATGAAATTCCATGTCATTGTAGTCGTCTTCTTAGCAATAAATATTTTGGACTTTCTTCATAAATATCTCAAGCTTTGCATATAATCTTCACCATTTTTTTATTTTTCCTTTTTGAATGAGGACCTTGTATTTGTAAACATTTTTAGCCAAATCTGGAATGATTTTATAAGCAGTTTATCAACTTGATAGCACCATGGGTGAACATGGAACTAAACAGACAAGGTCTTTGAACTCAAAATTTTATGATAATCAAATGAGCTCAAAACCCAATCTCCACCGTTCATCTTAAAGATAAGGACCTTAAAAATGACTATAAAAATTGAACATGATTTGGCATGGTGATGCATGACTTGATGATAAGGTAGCTGGACAGGAATTTAGGCAGATTCCGCCTCCAAATTGTCAAATTTTTTATGATAGTCATATGAACTTAGGATTCAATCATCACCGTTCATATTGAATATTAGAACACCTTGATTGTGTAGAAAAAATTTTAGAAGGATTGAGGCTCTTTAGACCGTCTGATCTTGAGCTAGAATTTGAATATAGTGTGATGACAATCATCAATGAATTTCATGTATGATTTGCGATTTTACTCTAATAATTGGTGGACTTGAGGCATAATCATAACCATTCATATTAAACCTTGTCAGGTTTGGAGTCTTCACAAAAAATTTCAGACCAATCCAAATTTGCGGCATGGTCCGATTACACATTGATTAACATAGAGCGTAGAGAGACGACATCTTGGATCATAACCCATAGTCCTACTCTCTTCCATAAATCATGTAGATTTAAAACCGAATTTCAACCGTTCAAATTGAAGACTAAACGTGTCTTTATGAGTTGAAAGAAATTTCAGGACAATCAAAGATCATTTGGTCACCCAATGAATACCTTGATGGGAGAAACGTCATCAAAGAAACTTCTAGGTTTCAACACTTTCACATACATAATTCTCCTTTTTAAAGTCAAAGTTCAACCTCATGAAAGTCATGGCAGAGTTTCCATTGCAGCCACCACCATTAAATCGTAGATATGAGCTACTTAACTGCTTTGCTGAGAAATCACCAAGCATGAAAGATGTTTGTATACCCAGCTTTCCCTTTGACTTTTTTTTTTTTTCGAATACATCATTGTAACTACCTCCCTATGATATAGCACGTGTGTGCGGAATGGGTGGCCCATCACCAACCTTCATGTATGTTTTCTGTTGCACCGGCTTGCTGTCCATCAGAAGCTACAAGTAGGTATCACAATTTCTAGGGTGTTCTTTAACTCCATATGCTCTAAAAATTTTGTTTCTAACTCGACGATTCACCAACCAGAGAGATAGAAAGGCTTGACGATATAGGAAGGCATACTTACACACCCAAATTAGAGAAAAATATAAAAGAGCATGCCAAACTTTGAGCATGGAAAACTCATAGAAGAATCCTCTATACATGAAAAGATGGGATCCACTATGCATGCATGGTGGGTGATATTTGGCTCGAGAGCACTGCTTCATCATGCAAAATTGCCTTTCTTTTTTTTTGTTGTTGTTTTATTTTTGTTGTTGTTTGTTTTTCTTTTTTTGTTTTTTTATATCAACCATTAATTTTTTAAGCATGTCATTTCCACATCTGCACCTCATCACGAACTTCATCTATTGTTTCTTTAGCTACATCAACAAGATCTTTACAAGAATTTGATGACCTCAGTGTCACTAGTTCTACACCTTGTAGTGAAAACTACCCCTCTGGCAATTGAATTGCATTGGATGATCCTGAAACCAACGAGTTAAAGGATGCCTGGTTGGGTCTGGAAATATCATCATTACTTACGACATCCACCATGATATTAAAACTTCACACTTCTTCCATTTACCCTCAGTGATGGAATTGATAAGTTTTGAATTGAAAATTTTTTCTTTTTGAACCAAGTGAGATGACATTTTAGCTCAAGTAGGTATTCGACCATTTCAATGACCACCTGTACAATATGCCCCCTTAGCTAAGGTAGTGACGGCGGCATAAGCCATATATCGTCACCACCACGTTGTCCTCTCTTTCATTCTTAGCTAAGGTAGTGATGGCGGCATAAGCCATATATCGTCACCACCATGTTGTCCACATTCCTATCATTTGCCTCTTTTTTTTTTAACTTTTTTGTGATGGCGTCCACAATGAGTGAAAATAAATAGCATGCATATACTCTTGTCTATGTGCATGACTTAAAACAAAATATGCAGAGGAACGGATCCCACTAAGGCTTTGCTTGGATGAGGGTTTTTGGAGGTAGGGTAAAGGAAGGGTTTTTAAAAACCCATGCTTGGGGAGGGGGTTTTTAAGGGAAGGTAAGGGTTGGGGAGGGTTGTGGAGGTTTTAAAACCCCCATTTTACTCAAGTTTCTCAACCCTCCAAATTGGAAGGTTGGGGAGGTTTTGGATTTGGTATTTTTTTGGTTTGACAAAAATACCCTTGTAAGTTTCAAATAATTCCAAACACAACTCTAATATATTTTTCAGTGAATGAGGGAAAGCTGGTATCTTGTTCTAAATTTGTTCTTCTCCTTCTGCTAGGGTTCCAAAGAACACCCTCGCCGCCGTCGCTGCAGCCGCCGCCTCGGAGCCACCGGAGTTGCTAAACCTCCTCGGAGCCATTGCCGTCGCCGCTCAAGGTATTTATCTACACTTCATCTCTCTTTGCTTGCCATCTGTGTCTCTGCTCAATTTATGATTTTATTTATTCCTATCTTGTGCTTCATCACAATCAAGGTTACATCATATTCACTAAATATTGTGAGACACGATAATTGGAGCCTCGAACTCAATTCTTGTTCTGGCTCATTTTCTTTTTCTTGACAGTTCCCTTCATATTGCAAATATTGTCAAGCCGTCGGATCTTGCAATTAGGTTACTGACCATTGTAACTTGTTATAACACTGGCATGGTTTGAAGCTTTGCTGTATCATTTTTTCAAAACCTTTTGTTAGAAACCATTCCTAAAATTTTGCATTTTGCTCAAAGCTAGCTAATTTAATTGGTTCAGACAATTGTTTTAGAGGGATGTACTCATTGGAAGATGTGAATACTTTTATTTATTAGCTCAAACTTAATGTAATGAATCTTTGTGATTAGGATACAAACCCAGTTTGGGTAGCATAAAGATAAATTGAACCCTGTGACCTCCTTGATGTACTCATTGGAAGATATGAATATTTTTATTTATTAGCTCAAACTTAATGTAATGAATCTTTGTGATTAGGATACAAACTATATTTGTTAATACATCATTTACATATATAAGAAGAGGACCAAAATTATATAGTCATTTACAGTCTGCATAGATAACAAGAGGACCAAAATTATATATTCATATCAATATTTGTTATACTAATTAATACATATATAAGAAGCAGTGAATAAAAGTAGGGTGTTTTTACCATTATGAAAAACTCCACTTAGTTAAATTATGGTTTTTAATTTAATCATAAAATATTTATTGAGGCAGACTATATTACCATATGCTTTGGATACAATACTCTATTGTTATATGCTTATATTTATTGAAGCCATGCCAATTTTAACATGCGAGGTATCTTCTAAGTAGTCATTTCAAATTAGTTATTTATTCATTTTTTTTTTGGTTCCATGATTCCTATATCATTAATTATGTTCAAATTATAAAGCCCACATGATTTAATTACCTCTACTATAATACCCAAGTTTTGTTAATTTGCTTACTTAATGCAATAGTATTAGTTAGAGTGAGCAATAATACACATTAAGAGATATATTAGAATAACAAAATAGTCTCGCATCATTTGCTAAATACTGATTTGAATATATAAATATGACCCTTTTCCCCTCTATCGGTTTTGCATGTATTGATGTGTTGAAATAATTACATAGATAATATTTTATTTAAATTTGCATGTAAAAACTAGGAATAATGGATGAATAGTTTAAATGAATTATCATGGCTACCCATGGTTACCTAACACATGTGAAACAGATGGTTTTAACGAATGGTTTTTTTTGTTTTCGTTTTTTAAACAGAGGGCAAAGCTAGAAAAACAAAAGGGAGTATGAATTAAAAGCTAAATTTTTTTTTCTACAGATGTCTTCGAGCCAGCAAGGTTTACTTTGTTAAAATTCTTGGAATATGTCACCATGCATGTTATTAGATGCATGTATCTCCTTTTGTTTGGTGGATATGCATTTATATATATTTTTATTACCTTTTATTTTGCAGTTAGTATTACTTTTCCTTTATATATATTTTATTTTTATTTTAATTAATAAATTTGTTATGTTTAGATGGACGATGAAAACCAAATGTTGGCTAAACTTCTATTGGCCCTAATTACATTGAACGACCAGTTTATAAAACTGCTACACGTACATCAACTAGTAACAATTGAGTTCATCACCATCATAATTGGTTGGTATGCGAGACGTAGGGATGAACTTACTAGATGCCAAATCCCACTTGAAGTCCGGCTTAAAGCAGATCGAGCACGAGACGGATTAATGTCACATTTACTTACAAGTAATTTATGTCATAACATGATACGTATGAGTCATGGAGCCTTTCAAGGATTGTGTGACATGTTAGTAAGAGAAGGAGGTCTTTGACCATCAAGACAAGTTACCATTGAGGAACAAGTTGTGAAAACACTATACCTATTAGGTCATAATGTTTCGCACCGTGAATTATCCTTCTTTTTCAGGCGTTCCGGTGAGACTATTTTTCGTCATTTTCACAATGTGTTGCAAGCTATAGTAGAGTTGGAGGGTAAATTCTTAAAACAACCCGATGGTATACAAATTCCTTCAGAAATATTCAACAACACTAGATTTTATCCATACTTTAAGGTAACAAAGTATACTTATTAAATTATAAATTTAGTATGAATGTGTGTATGTTGAAAATGAAAATTTTAAATTATTTCACAGGACTGTGTTGGTGCTATTGATGGTACACATATTCGTGTAAAAGTTTCGAATACCGAAGCTCCCAAGTATCGTGGGAGAAAAGAATACCCAACACAGAATATTTTAGCTGCATACACATTTGATATGAAATTCACATATGTGTTACCTGGTTGGGAAGGTACTGCATCTGACTCAAGGATTATGAAGAATGCCTTAAGTAGAACATGCCCTCTTAAAATTCCAGAAGGTACTTATGAGAACATATAATATTACATAGACACAAGAAATGCTATATAACAAAGTTTGTTTTATGTCTAGGGAAATATTATCTAGTTGATGCCGGTTTTATGTTGCGACGTGGACTTATAACACCTTATAGGGGGGAGCGATATCACTTGAAAGAGTACTCACAGAATCCACCTCGAAATGCAAGGGAATTATTTAATCTTCGACACGCGTCTTTGCGCAACGCTATTGAACGAGCATTTGGCGTTGTTAAGAAGCATTTCCCTATAATTGGGAGTTCTACAGAGCCTCATTATGGTTTGGAAACACAAAAGAAGATTATTTTTGCATGTTGTATCTTACACAATTATTTAATGTGTGCGGATCCTGATGATGATATACTTGCACAAGTTGATACTGAACTTGCAGAGGAAGCACCAGAGGAACATCATATCAGTCGGGAAAATACTGAAGAAACCATGGAAGGAGAGTTAATTAGAGATGCTATTGCAGCTGAAATGTGGCTTAATTATAATGAATAATTTCCGTTAAAGAAGTGTTTTCATGTTGTCTTAATGTATGTTTTGTTATATTAGCTAGTGGATGCTTATTTGTATCAGTTTGAATTTAATGTATGGCTTGTATGGATTCTTTTGTTATAGTATTAATTGCAATGCAAACTTAATAGTATTAATTGCAATGTGAATTTAATGTGTGATCATTTATGTATGTAATTTATGCTCTTAATGGAGGTGTATATATGAAGATACTAATTTTGTTGTTTGTTGTTGTAGTTTGAGTATGCCAAGGAGAAAAACAAATACAAATGCTCATGATGGAAATGCCATGTGTGTTTGGAACTTTAGTATGGATGATGCTTTAATTGATGCATACTTGCATCAACAAACAATGGGCAATAGAGTTGGCGGCACCTTCACAACACATGCATTAGATAACATCGTCAATGAGTTAAAGGGAAAATTTCCAGAGAAGACAATAGATAAGGAGAAGGCTCAAAACCGAATGAAAAACATTAAAAGAGCATTTACTAGGTGCTATGATATTTTCAAGAACGGGATGAGTGGATTTGCTTGGAATCCAACAAAAGAAATGTGGGATGCTGAACCGGAAGTATGGCAACACTTAATTGAGGTTTTTTTTTTTTCTTTTGTTTAACAAATAAAAATGCAAGTTAATGTTTATATTATTAGATATAATATTTTTACCATTTCTTCATATGCAGGCCAAACCAGAAGCAGCAGAGTTGATGAATAAGAGTATTAGAAACTATGAGAAGTTGGTTCAACTTTATGGACAAGATAGAGCGACGGGGCAACATGCTGAGACTGCATCTGAAATGAGGCAATGACGACGTCAAAATTCAATGAATTTATCTGGTGGTTCTTGTTCAGGTGCGATTGATGACATTGATTTTATGGTTTCCCAAAACACAGCAAACCTAGAGAATTTGGGGGACAATGAAAACATAGAAATTCATGATGATGAGCTTGGAGATGAAGCATCCCCCGAAGTTCCAAGTTCTTCTAGGTCGAAGAAGGTTAGAAGATCTTATAGTCGTGATGACGATGGCAAGTTTTCTACGGCGGTGGAAACGATGTCTAATGCATTTGTTCAATCAACGACGGCAATAGTTGAAGTATCAAAGAATGTGTTGAATGTGACCAACAATATTTTGAACACATTTGGTCAAAACACAAATTCAATTAAAGCGTCTGATGTATGGGTCATGCTTGTGAATTTAGGGTTCTCACAACCTTTTTTGAACAAAGCTTACTTATTCCTCATCAATGATCCCAAGATGTTGGAAGGTATAATGGGATGTCCAAATGAGTTTCGTAAATCTTTATTGTTGACTTCAATGGGTTATGATCGAGAACCACATGAATGAAAAAAACAAAAGGTAAACATTTATCATTGGCGAAAATTTTCCTTTTGCATACTTGTGAATATTAGACATTGTACTAATTATTATCTTCTTATTTGTTATAGGCTTAAACAAGTGCAAAGGAGTAGACAATCTTGAATTTGACAATGTTTTTGTTAATGTCTACAAGTGTGTTTTTTGGCCAATGTTGTAATGGCAAAACCAAGGGGTATTTTTATTTAATGTAATGGTGAAACAAATTACTTGCAAATGTTGTAATAACAAAACCAAGTGGGAGAATTTTCTTACTTTCATCATGTTTGTTGATTTATAATTGTGTTTCTATTTGATTTGTATTAATAATGCTTAGAGTTGTGTGTGATAGTGAATTGTCATATATCACAAATTGCTAGGTTGTCATATATTATTTGCAAATGTTGTAATGGCAAATTATAATGAGAATTGATAGGTTGTTATGTTGGTTGTGGTGGTTGTGATGTAGCAATTTGTATGTGACTCTAGTTTCTTTTTTCATAATATAAAAAATAATAATAATAATAAATAAATAATGATAAAAAATAGAGAGTTATATAAATTGAGAAATATTACTTAATCTATTAAATAATATTGTTTAATCTCTTCCTCATTTAGTCTAACTATAATTAAAAATAAATAAATAAATAAATAAATAAAGATAAAAAATGGAGAATTATATTAATTGAGAAATATTACTTAATTTATTAATAATATTGTTTAATTAATTTCATTATTGAAAATAAAATATAATAACATTGTTTTTTTATTAAGCACAAGGGTAATATAGTAATATACTATGTAACCTTACCTCCACAAACCTCCCAACCAAACACAATAAGATTTTAAAACCTTCAATTACCTTACCTTCCATCCAAGGAAAGTATGGTTCAAAACATTCTTCTACCTTCCTTTACTTTACCTTATCTTACTTTATGAAACCCTCCAAAACCCCCATCCAAGCAAAGCCTAAGATACTAGCATCATTAATGAAAGATTTTTTTCTTCATGGCATGGGCATAGGGTGTGCAACAGGAACACATCTTATGCATTTTGTATAGAGTTCCATCTACCTCATCAAGATGACATTTTTTCTATGGCATTATGCATGGGATTAACAACCAAGATATGTATGTATGTATTTTGCATGAAATTTCATCTAAGGTTTTTTAATGGCATCTTGCATGGATTGAACCAAACCAAAACATGCTTGTATATATATACTTGGTATGAGATTTTATAAGATCATCTACCTCCTTGGAGTGACGAACTTCTCAAGAATGTCTTGAGATTCATGCTAGGCTTATGAACTTTTTGCTTGGCATGTGTGAAGGGGACATCACCATCGTCGGGCATCTCCACGAGGTTCTTCATCGCCTTTATCTTCATAATGGGACATTCTCATTGAGGCCGTAGACAATCAAGGAAAGAAGCCATCACCAAGTTCATGGACGGTGATGAAGTCATGCGATTCAAGGAAAACATGCATCCATCCTCACTTGCATTTTTTATATCTCAACATCCACTCCTCGGGTCCCACCATGGGATGAATACCAAGGAAAAAAGAGTGAAGCAAGGGCCTCCATGCATACGTACGTCCTCCTCCAAACACAAGGGCGGGCCCACCATCCAAAGAGAGAACTTCTCATTCATCCATGAATTTTTTTTATCTCCGGTCCCACCATATAAGAGAACTTTCTTCCATGTATCACCGATTCACCATGCTAATTTTTTTTCTTTTTTTTACACTTGGTGGTCCCACCATCCATCAAAATCTTTTTTTTTTTTATACTCGCTGGTCCCACCACGGATAAGAAATGTTTTTTTCCATTCTGAATTTTTTTTTCTTCTTGTGTGTTTTTTTAGGGTTATCGGACCCTGGACCGGCCCTACGGCTCAACCGGAAAAACCGGGAACCGGCCATGCGGCCGGTCCGGGCATGCCCCTTTGAACCGGGTGTAAAGAGACCCGGTGTTAAATCGATAACCCTACGGCTCAACCGTGATCCCACCCGGCTTTACCCAAAAACCATTGACCCGTGGGTGACAAAAAGCCCCAACTGTGGGTCAGTGGAGTGTGTGTGTGTGTGAGAGAGAGAGAGATAATCACGTGACGGGCAAGAATCACCCCGTGGCCAGAGAGAAAGAGAAGGATCCGGCGGCTGTGTATGTGAGAGAGAGAGAGAGGGAGAGAGAAACAGCGGCTGTGTGTGTGTGAGAGAGAGAGAGAGAGAGAGAGAGAGAGCGACTGTGTATGTGAGAGAGAGAGAGACAGCGGCTGGGTGTGAGAGAGAGAAGGATCCGACGGCTGTGTGTGAGAGAGAGAGAAGAATCCGGCGGCTGTGTGTGAGAGAGACAGAGAATTTTCTTGTTTTTTAATTTTTGTGAGTACCCATAATTTTTGTTTTTAATTCTTTTTAAGGGTTGGGAACTTGTGATCTTGGGACTTGATGAGAGATTATAAGATTATTAGGGTAAAGATAACATCGGGCTTTTATTAAAATCCCCCTCTCTTTTTCAAGCATGGATAAGTCCAAAATTTTGTTTATATCTAAACATGAATCATTATCCATCAACTTAAATTTAATTTTATTATCCGAGAAGAGATAATGCTTCAAACTTTATTCAAATTAAAACTTTTTTTCCTATATAAACAGTATATAAGGAATAAATTTAAATATTTTTCATTATATTTAAGTTTTTATTTAGATTAAATATGGTATTAATTGAAAAAACAATAATTTTTGTTTTGTATAATAACTAATTATAAAACTTTTCAAAACCAAGGTATGTTAATAGTTTTTAATGTAAAGAGTTATTTTATTATAATATTAGAATTTTAATGTTATATCTATATAAAAATTTCCTTAAAACCCCCAAAATTATAAAAACCCTGATACGAAGTCAGGAAATTTGTCTTATCATATGGACGAGTGCATTGTCAATTAAAATTGAAAAAAATGGCAAGTAATTTCAACTTTTTTTGAAGGGAACATTTAGTTTTTATGTCAAAAAAATCTATTGGTCAGAATCTCTAAAAAAAGTTATATATAAAATTTGTTAGACCTAAAAGAAAGAAATTTTACAAATATATCAGGACCTGAAGAATCTATTTGATATGCATATAATTTATAAACATAAGAAGAAATTACCTTATATTATATATATTGAGAGTAATTGACTGTAAAGTGTGTAAAGAGTGAGAATTCGAAACCTTGCTCTTATAGTACTATTTATTAATATTATTCATACATTTTAAATTAAGATTTAATAGTATTTATTAATACTGTTTATTAGTTTTTGTGTGATAAAGAGAAATTTATTCTATTTATTTATTTATCTTTTTAACGATGTTCATCAATATATATATATATAATAATAATGAAAATACTACCAATATCATGAAAGCCAAACAATCCGACACGTTCTCCCCAAAATTAAATAAGTAAATCATCACAAAAGAAATCGAAATAAATAAAAAAAGGAAAAAGAAGAAGAAGAAGAAAAACAACCAATAGCATGGCTGAAGTTATCCCATCTCCTCATCCACAGTCCACCAACCAAAATAAATAAATAAACAAATAAGACAAACCAAAAAAGAAAGTAATTTTTCAGACAACTCCCCCTTTATTTTGTTTATTACAATTTAGTACCCATTTTATCAAAATTTCACAAAACCCACATAATCTACTTTAATTATTAAAAGAAAAACATCCTCCATCAATATCACCAAAGGCTTGTTTTTAAAAATTCAAAATGGATTTTTTAAAAATTTGTAAAAATTAATAATGTCATGCTAGCTTATTTTATATTTTATACTGATAAATATGTATATCTAGTATATATATATATATATATGTTTTTTTAATTTTTCTATGATGAAAGGCAGGTAGACATGTTATTTAATTAAAACTCATAAATTAATATATAAATGACAAAAAAAAAAATTTATCAAAATTTTTATTTTAAAAAAATATAAAGTAAAACATCTCTGATTTTTAAAATTTTATTTTTTAAATCCAAATGAAAGTAAAATTATAAACATTACCCCTATTTTACCATGTTACACCATTAGCACAAGTGCTATTTTTGATATTTTATTAAAATATTATATAAAAAAATAATTAAAAAACTGATAGATGAAAAGGGTTTTACTAATTTTATCTAGTTTTTATTAATTAAGACAATCACTAAAAAAACATACTGGAAGTCATCACCAATGGTGGCTAAGTGGTGCAAAGTTGAATCCCTTGTGATGTAATACTAGCAGTACTTTGCAAACATACTTACTGTTCACCGAGTCCTCAATGGGAAGAGTCGTATTCTCTATCATCTAGGGTTGCAAAGCATGAAAAATTTACCATTATAAAATTGTGATTATTAATATATCATCTTGAGCATTTGTGACATACCCTAATTATCCAGTGTGTTAGCTTACCCACAATAAATCCCTAGAAGATTATTAAACTACCGTAATTAATGCACCACCGTACGTAAGTGTCCATTTGACACCATTGACGGATATTTGTAAAAAAAAAAAAAAAGTTTTTATTAAATTGCAATAAACCAATAAAGTAGGGGTTTATATGCAAAAAGAAAAAAATCCTTTTCTTCGTCCAAGCTTCAAAACCATTCCTTTTCCATTAGATTGGCTTCTTCTTCTTCTTCTCCCTCTTCGAGACTTCTCTCGTCTCTTCTCCAGTCCTCTATAAAACCCTAGATTGGATAAGCTTCTCTCATTGCTCCACTTCTTTCCCTCTCTCTGTGGATTCTTGCCAATGGCGGCACCGGTTGTGGACGCGGAATACCTCAAAGAGATCGAGAAGGCGCGCAGGGACCTCCGCGCCCTCATCTCCAGCAAGAACTGCGCTCCTATAATGCTGCGCCTCGCGTCTGTGTTCTAATCTTTGTTTTTATGCGTTTTATTGATGAGTTATTGATTTTGTTGTTAATTTATTGTTTATTTCATTTGTTTTGCTTAAAATTGTGTTTTTTATTTGCTAGTGAATGAGTTTTAGTGCAGTTTCAAAGGAGGCTGTTTTCTAATTTTTGTTTTTTTATGCGTTTTATTGCTGATTTTTTTTAAAAAAAAAATCTTTTAGTGTCATTAATTAATGGTTTTGTTTTACAAGCTTAGCTTAATTTTGGTTCCTTTTTTTCTGGAATATATTTTCTTTGAGCTTTTGTGTATTTGATTTGTTACGGAATGAGTGTTAGAGCGGTTTGGGCCCGTCTGTTCTCTAAATGTTTGTTTTTTTTGGTTTTGATTGCTGAATTGTTGATTGTGTGATTTTAGAATTATTAAGTTGTGGTTTTTTATGCTTTTTTTTTATTATTGTTTTTTCATTCCATTTTGTTGTGGAATTTCTATTTGCTTTTGTTTTTGTTCAATTCTTTTATTTGTTCGTGCGTGATTGTTAGTGCGGGTTCAGGAGGCCTCTGTTTGCTAATATTAATATTTATGTGTTTGATTGCTGAATTATTGATTGTGTGATTTTGGTATTGCTAATTTATGGTTCATTTCATGGGTTTCACTCAATTTCCGTTCTTTTTGTTTATTTGGGTTTGATTTATTATTGTTGCCGATTCTTTTGCCTGTGTTTTTCAGTGAATGAGTATTAGGGCAGTTTTAGGAAAGAAAATGAGTTTTGTATGTTGGTTGTTGTTGATATAGGAATCGCTTAATAAAAAACATGGAAAAATGTCATAATTTTATTGTTGTATTCACATGGAAATACTTGAATTCTGATTTGATTATGAAATTATTATTGCATATGCATATCTGGTTGGAATTATTCCTTCAGTTGAGAGGAAACAGGTTTATATTTTTTATGGTATTGCCAATTTAAAGTTTGATTTTGGTTTATTTCGTGCGTCTTGCTCATTTTTCTGTCTTGTTGTTAAATTTACTCGCTTTTGATTTTGTTTTATGCTTGTTTCTTTATTGTTGTCAATTGTTCTGCTGTACTTTGTTTAATGCTGAATGAATATTGACACTGATTCAGGATAACAAAATAAGTATAAGATGCTGGTTGTTGATGACTGAGAACAATGAACTAATGCAAAACTTGAAAATCATATTATGTTTTCTATTCATAATTTCATATTGAAATTCTTGAAATCCAATATAATTATGAAAAAATAGTTACATGTGTCTATATGGCCAGAAATCTCTTTCATTGGAGAAAATATAACAGGAAATGTGTAGCTATACATTCTATGTAGTACCTGAGGGTACTGTTACCCTGGACTGAATATGTTTGGATCTAGTGCTTTTATGGAACATCATAATTATGATCTAAGCTTCCATCTCCATCTTCCCTTGCAGATGGCATGATGCTGGCACTTATGATGTGAACACAAAAACTGGTGGCCCAAATGGTTCAATTAGGTGCGAGGAAGAGTATTCCCATGGGTCAAACGCTGGCTTAAAAATAGCTATAGATCTTTGTGGTGAGCTATAGACCTTCTCACATTCTAATTATTCCTTTATAAAACTCCTTCAATATAATGAACGTGTCCAATTTCACAAATATTAACTACATATGTTTTTCAAAATTATTAGGATAGCTATAATCTAAAGGTTACTCTAAATTGTTTGATGTTATCATTCGTGTGTGTATCTTTAGTAATTGTTTATGAAATGTTTGTCATATTTCTTTTTGCTATGTTTGATATTTTAATTTTGGTGTATTTGGCAATCAATATTTTTGTGAAAATGTAGATTTTCTTGAAAACAAATGTCTTCTTAGAAAACATCTCAGATTCTCAGTAAGCGTCTTAATTTTGTATGTTAGGTCTGGGTTTTCTTCTAATTTATTTTTCCTGCAGGAAAAATGCATTATCTGTCACCATGAAATGCTCAGATAAAATTCTGTTCTTAGAATGTTTTGTCTTTGTTATGGGCCCCCTCTACATTTCATTTTATGCTATTTCCTCAGACCTTTTTCTCATTGAATTAATTCCCCCATACCAAGTTTCATTTTTTTGGGACTTCTGGGTGGTTTATATCATTGTTAACTTCTACAACAGCCTTCAGCATATTGTCTGCCATCTCTTGGTCATTTCTTGTTCTCCCCAATTTACTGCCCAATATTAATGCTGCTTAAACTTGTTATCATTCCATGAGCTTGTTATGTCTAGCTTTTACTAGCTAAGAAGTTCAGATGATTTGCATGATATAGGAGCTACCTCATGCTATGTGGGCTTTGCCTTTGAATGTAGAACTTTATCTTCTTGGTTAGTTTGTTAATTTTTTCTAGATGTTCTTGCTAATTTAATTTGTATCTGTTTCATTTCTAGTATCCATAAATAGTTTGATTGCGTATTGATCATAAAAATATAAAAGGTATTTTTGTTCGGCTTGACAAGTTACCATCTCAGTCTCATGCTTATCCTTCATCTATGTTTTCCCTGTTTTTTCTGTGGAAGTTGAACCAGATGGTAATTTATGAGTGTTAACCACCTTTTTTGTTTTTTCTTACCAGAGACAGTGAAGGCCAAGCACCCAAAGATTACCTATGCTGACCTTTATCAGGTAATTATGATGCTTAAACATGTCCACACTTATGTTGATTTGTTAATATGTTCTAAAATAATTATTCAGACTCTTAGTGTTGTTCTTTTATTTAATCTTTTGCTTCGGATGTCATTTGTTTAAAACTTCAAATTCTACTTGGCTGTTCAGTAATTCCAAAGATTGCAATATTCAGTTCTTGTAAAGCATCTTTCTCCATGACATACTAGTAGATAAGAAGCAGGAAAAATACATTCTGGTACAAGAAACTCAAACCAACAAACATCTTACTAAAATCCTCAGTAGACTTGAGAGTTATGTAGTTGGAATTGTTAAATTCGATGAAGTAATCATACTGGGGCTAATGGAAGAGTTCTTGAACTATAGCGTGACTTCCATGCATTATTTCGGTTACTGTCATTCAAAATATAAAATTTTAGCTGTAGCCTTCATTTTGTGAAGGGCAGTGTCCTGATGTTTTCTCCCCCTTTTAATTTTAACACATCTGGTTTCCCCTATTGTAATTAAAGTTGATAGCTTGGTATATTGGTTTTTAATTTTTACTTGTCACAAGCATTACTCTCTGATAATTGAGTTTCTCGAAAATAATTGGCTTACTTTATGTGGTGGCAGGGGAAGTGGTTTGTGGTTGAGGTTTCAAATGTTTTCATAATATCTTTTAAATTAAAGTAATTAAGAGCCAAAATATTTCAATGTATATGATTTCATCAATTTATATATGATAGGATGTGGTGCGCTTCCTTGAAAAGATTAATCTAATATGAACTGAAAAATCAGTATGCAGTGGACATTTTTTGTTTAAAACAAAGGTACTGCATCATGGATGGCACAGACAGTAGTGTGGACTTGCATGATTGAGTAGATTTGTGGCGACCCATGTGATT
Organism: Dioscorea cayenensis subsp. rotundata; assembly: GCF_009730915.1. Taxonomy (NCBI): domain Eukaryota; kingdom Viridiplantae; phylum Streptophyta; class Magnoliopsida; order Dioscoreales; family Dioscoreaceae; genus Dioscorea; species Dioscorea cayenensis. The sequence goes on from NC_052484.1 coordinate 15,137,462, forward strand.
ACAATAAGTTTTTCACAAGTGAATCATTTTCCCATCATGATATGTATTTCAAAGGAGTATTGGTGATGTGATGATATTTAAAATGTTAATATCAGCTTGCTGGAGTTGTTGCTGTTGAGGTTACTGGAGGGCCAACTATTGACTTTGTCCCTGGGAGAAAGGTTGGTACCATGCATTTTATGGGAAACAACCTCTCATTTATTAGTTCCATATTGAATATTTTGTGATCTCTTTGTATCAGGACTCAACAGTTTGCCCAAGAGAAGGACGTCTTCCTGATGCTAAGAAAGGTATCCAGGGAGTCTAGTTTTCATTCATTGACTAGATACTTCTGTTTTTCTTTTTGGTTAATCGTGACTGTTTGGCATTATAATTTTTTTAGCCTTGACATGCAGAAATATCTAATTTGACATCTATGTAACTGGAAACTGTTACTACACCTGAAAAAGCCATTGAGTATGTTATTTGGTACATATTGACCTTCATTTGTCAAATCTAAGAAATGGACTGATTTCTTTAATCTTTGTATGGCTTTATGAAGATGCAAGTAATCACTGATAAGTCAAATCTAAGATGCTCAGCGTTGTTCAAAGTTATTGTGAATTAATAACAAAGCTTCCTGTAAATTGCTAGTTCTTTTCGATTATAACACTATCCAGGACTTCTACATTTTTTTTTAATTTGGCTGAAGGTTCACAGCATCTGAGGGACATATTTTACCGAATGGGCCTCACTGACAAAGACATCGTTGCTTTATCTGGTGGCCATACTCTGGTGAGAAGCTACACAACACTTTATTTTGTGTTATATTTCATACCCGATTAAATTCCTTAGACTTAGCCTCGTTTTTTACAGGGTAGGGCTCATTCTGAAAGGTCTGGATTTGATGGTCCTTGGACTAAAGAACCTCTCAAATTCGATAATTCCTATTTTGTGTAAGGCGATCATACTATGTTCGGAGACTATTTATTCCTTGATATTCATTCTGGTTTATTTTTGATTGAATGGTGAATATATGAACTCTAATGGTAATCCATTGCATCAGAGAACTGCTTAAAGGGGAAACTGAAGGTTTACTGAAGCTTCCTACCGACAAGACTCTCTTGGAGGATCCTGTGTTCAGAAAATATGTCGAGCTCTATGCAAAGGTATCATTGCTCATGGTTTTCTCCATTTCGTTTTTCATTCAGGTTCTTTGAATTCTTTTCTTCTTCACAAATTAACTTTGACGAACTGCATTTGGAAATTTCATAATGTCTACAATACCAAAAATTGTTCCGCTTGGCAACTGAAGTTATTAGCTTGTTGCTTCTCATATAAATATGAATGGTTCCAAATCTTATGAGCTGTAAGTTTTTGGGTTGAATCGAGTTCAAATGGCATAAGTTTGGTTTGCATTTAATATGCTATAAAAGCATGCTTAATTGTTTTGTTTCTTCGAAATTTCATAATGTCTACAATACCAAAAATTGTTCCGCTTGGCAACTGAAGTTATTAGGTTGTTGCTTCTCATATAAATATGAATGGTTCCAAATCTTATGAGCTTTAAGTTTTTGGGTTGAATCGAGTTCAAATGGCATAAGTTTGGTTTGCATTTAATATGCTATCAAAGCATGCTTAATTGTTTTGTTCCTCCGAAATTTCATAATGTCTACAATACCAAAAATTGTTCCGCTTGGCAACTGAAGTTATTAGCTTGTTGCTTCTCATATGGATATGAATGGTTCCAAATCTTATGAGCTTTAAGTTTTTGGGTTGAATCGAGTTCAAATGACTTAAGTTTGGTTTGCATTTAATATGCTATCAAAGCATGCTTAGTTCGTTTGTTTCTACTGTCGCTAGTTAAAATAGAGATTATAATATATCATCCGAGGTATTGAAGTAACCAATAGTCACACATTGGTTAAGTTTGTAAAATATGGATATGACTATATAAATAGGGATTTTACTTGCCACCCCTTGCAACAACTTTTGATGCTTAATTTGGGTTAAAATGATTTTATTTTTACTCTGAAAAATAGTGAAATTATTACTCTTACCCCTTGGTAGTACCTTTGATGTTTCATTTTAGTTAAAATGACTTTTTTAACCCCTTTTATTTTTATAATGTATATATCAAGTGATGCATAGTTGATCTATATAAATCATGCACTTTTTTAAATTAAAAATAAAAGTTGTTATTATGTTAACATCTAATGATGGACATTACAAAAGAGATTTTATATAAATAAAGGCGGTTCAAAGACATTTTAATCTGAATTAAAACATTAAAAGTTGCTTTATGTTGGCAAGTAAAACTCTTTGTATGAATCTATGTCTCTTATTCTATCTATGTGCTTATTCTTTTAGATGGAAACGAGTTCTGTCAATATATGTTTTGTTTGCATCTAGCACTAGGTATTGCAAATATCCGAGGGCAATTTTGTTTCTCGTGTTGATTTGAAACTGGATTTCGAGGTCATTGGTTAAATATGTTTGTTTTTTAAGAGTGATGAGTTCTTGTTATTATCTTTCATCATTTGCAATGCAGTGATTATTCGATCCCAAATTCTTCAAATGTTCATAACAAAATACGAAAAACCGTTGGCTTTTTAACAGGACGAGGATACCTTCTTCAAAGACTACGCGGAATCACACAAGAAACTCTCCGAACTTGGTTTCACTCCGCCGAAATCGATCTCCGCCTCCAAATCAGATGTCAAGTCCTGCACTGTATTAGCTCAGAGCGCTTTCGGGGTCGCTGTTGCCGCCGCTGTCGTCGTCTTGAGCTACGTCTACGAGATATCGAAGAAAGGCAAATAAAACAAAAAGAAAGACGTTATATTATTGATTAGAAAATATTCTGCTTTGTTTATCATAGCAAGGATTGATGTCTGATCAAACTATATAAGAAGTTATTTCGCATTTTAATTTGAACAATACATAATGTCACAGAAGCTGTGTATATGATAGATGTTATGGTATTCCAAATCATTATCTAGAATAAATTAATGGAGACCAGAGATGATGATTTATCTGAAGATGATATTTCTAAATATGAGATTAAAGTATTTGCTAGAACCATTGAGTTTATTTTGTTATCTGTTTTAATTCGTAGCAGTTGTAAGTTTCAAAAGAAATTGATTCATTTTAATTAAGTGTTTGAAAGAAATAAAAGATGAAAATGAGGAAAAGAAAAGAAGAATATACAAATTTACATGAAAAACCCAAAATTGGGAAAAAAAAAAAAAACGTAATTAAAAAAAGGAAAGATAATTTGGTTATATTAAAAATTGGTAGTGTGGTTTACTAAAGTTATTTTTTCATAATTAAATAGGTTCGACATTTACTCACATACAGGATTTGATGTTCAAATCTCACCTAATTTATGATGATCAAAAGTATATTGTGCGTGGAACTGGTGTGGGAGCATATTTGTGACCCAATTTTCATTTTATCAGGTGAGAGTGTACAATTAAACGATCAATTTTTTTACTGTAGGCAAGCTTTGACTATTGCGTTTGTCACGTTTATAAATAATAATAATTATTATTAAACAAGTTTTAAGTCTATCACAAGTCAAGATCTAAATTCAATTTGGCCAATGGTCTGATTTTACTATATTTTTTTTTATACAACCTAATTATCACAAATTTTTAAAAAATTCTCATAATTTAAAAAATTACATGAGTTACACTTGAGTTTTTCCGGTTAGGTTAAGTAAAAGAGAATGGGATTCACAAATTACGACAATATTTGCATAGTGGGATTTGGTATTCATTAACTCTATCTGATCAAAATTCCGTATGTGGATTTGGTTAGTGGTAATTATTAATTATAAATTTTATTATAAAATTTTAGTTAAATATCATATAACTCAACGTTTGGTTGCCATTTTGTGTTTTGATCCCTGAGATTTCAAATTTTAGATTTTCTTTTTTTTTTATGCAATTAATGGATGTTGATATGAATTTCAAGATGTTTTGGTACAAACATATTGCACAATAAAATACAAATAAATAAGCATCACATTTTTTTTTAATTTATCATATTTAGAATCAAATACTCATTAAAATCTGAAAATAAGACTAATCAAAATCGACAACAATATTTAAGTCAATGGATGTAAGAATTTTCCGTATGGTCGTTTCATAATTGGTGAGAGATCAATTCTATAGATTGAGAGTGCACGTTAAAAAATTATGAATATGAAGTACAGGTAGTCTCTACATTCATGTGTGTTCGGGTCTCACAGCGTCACAACTAAGGCACGTACACCCTCTATTTCTCTAGCGGCCAACCGTTCACCTTGGTAATATATATATATATATATATATATATATAAACAGGAGAAATAAAACAAGAGAAAAAAATATATTTTTTGGGGAATAATTATGTCATTAGATTTTTTTTAAAAAAAATTTTAAGGAAATTCTCCCACTCATTTGGCACCAAACATTTTCCATCTCTTAAGAACCATATATTATTTGAATATTTCTCCTTATCCTTGGAAACTGACAAAGTCACATCCAAAATCAAATTTAGGAAAAACAGCAAACCACAACAATCATGTGATTCTCATGCAAAAAGTTGTGAACAAGTGAATGCTTTGAAGTCTCCTACTCAATCACTTAAACCACCACTTTGAGTGCCTTATCTCTTGTTTGTTATTAATTTTAATTAAATTAATTTTTGAATTTTTATTTTAATTAATATTAATTAACTTCAATTTAAAATTTTCCAACCAAAACAAATTTAAATAATTAAACACTAAACCCAACATAACACAGCATTGTAATTTTTTGAATCATGGAAACAATTTTATAACAGTACTCATATTTACATTTTGTATTCATGATTCAAAAGATTAAAGCTAAAGAAAAAATGTTTGATTTTTGAACTCTAACAACTTGATATAATTAATAGATTCAAATGATTATTTTTAAAATTTAAAGATGAAAACAAATGTTCTAATATAATTCAAGAATTAAACATGAATCAGAATACAATTAGTAAGAACAAAATTAATTAAATTGGTATAACTAATAAACCAATTACTTCCTTTCAAGGTTGAGAGACTAAAAACAAAATTTTTATTTTTATTTATTTATTTATTTTGAAAAGTATAGTCAAACTACATGTAGGATTCTAACCGTATTGAAGAAGTGGTATGATTCTAATATAGTTTCAATGACCATTGACAAAAAATAAAAATTGATAATAAAATGGTACAATTTTAAAATAGTTTCAATGAACAATAAAAAAAAAATTGATAATAAAGAAAATTTATTAAAAAAAAAAAAACGCACATGCATTGAATGAGATGCTAAGCATTATCACCAACCCAAACCCTAACTGATAGAGATTGAGATCTTCTTTTACCATTGAAACACATGGATATAGGACTAAGCTCAAAGTTCATTTGTAGCTTTCATTGCAAAAGGGTTCACATGCAAGGTCCTTAAAGATATTTGGCTCAGCACTTTTTTCACCCACAAAGTCCACTTGTTTTCCCTTCACAACAAGGCATTTAGAGATATTTTTTAGGGTTATACTAAGCATCTTTGGACCATAACCATGAAAGTGATGTCCACTCATTTAACCTCATAACCCTTCTGTGAACAGCTAATTATTTTATATTGAATAGTTCAACTCAAGTTCTATCCAAACATTTATATTTAGAGTTCGGATATTATATATATAATATTTTTTACTCACTGATTTTTTTTTAAAATCACTGGTTGAAACTAGTTTTGTATGAGTTACAGGGAGCTTTACAAGAGAGTAGACCTCTACTATAAGTAGTTTTTTATACATAAAGATTCGAACCTAATATCATATCTTCATGATTTTTATAAAAAAAAAATCATAATTAAAATTAAAATTATATATCTTGCATAATTGTTGGACACTCTAGAAAAAACAAGGTTAGATAAAGTTGGTGAGACGAGATTGGAAGTCTAGTAGAATTGTTGATTATATTAAGAGAAATTGATAAAAAGGAAAGTGAGGTTATTAGTAATTTATAAAAGTGCTGGGTTGGCATGTGTATTAATAATAGAAAATAAAATTTTAAAAATTATAAAAGTTATATTTGTAATAATTCACTTATTATTATTGTTGTTGTTTTAATAATGTGGACAAACCACAACATTTTTTTTTTATTTCTTTAAAAGAGTTGAATCCTTGACCTCCTACATAGAAATCAAATATCTTAGCTGCTCAATCATTACTAAGTAGTAATCCACTCATTAAAAAAATAATAATTACAAAAAAAATAATTTGATTAAATATATTTTTAAAATTAAAAAAAAACAATTTGATTTAAAAAAATTTCTACTTTTAGATCAAATATGTCATTCAAACCCATTTGAATAGATTTTTTTTTTTTAAATCCTTCTACGCTGGATGACATAAAGTATAAATTTTTCAAATATTTATAATTTTCTAATTTGAAGTTAGCACACCTTTGTTTTGTTTCTAGCTCGGCCATTACATGCAACCCTAAAGAGAGGGATATGACTCTTTCCACGGGAGAACTACCATAATCTATTTGAACAATTTTGCTAAGTGCATTTACTATTCGTCTAAGTGTTGGTTTTTTGTTTATATTATCACCTTAAGAAAAATTTTTGGGATGATTTAAGAAATAGAAATAAAATAATAGTTTTAATGAGTTTTTCACAGATAACCACTTATTTTATTGGTATTTCAATGGAAAAGTTAGGTTACGTTTAGTTATTTTGATATATCTAGTGGAAAAAATTAAATAATTTTTTTCTAATTTCAACTTAATTATATTTTGTAATTAACTATGGATGCATAGTGATTATAACATTAGCTACTTAAATTTAATAAATAAAATTATTCTTAAGGATAGTCAAAACATATATTATACCACTACCAAACACCACCAAAAAAATCATAGCACTTAAAAGTATTTTAAAATAAAAAAAAAAAGTCTATGTCAAAAGATGCAATAACAACCAAGCAAGTCGTTTTGCAACGACAACAAAAATAGTAATAATGAAAATAATATATATATATATATATTATATATATAAATAGGCATGGCCCTAAGTTCGGTCCGAAGTGCCAAATCTAACCAAAACTGTTATTATTTGAACTAAATAAAAATTTTAAATTGAAACTCTAATATTGTGATTTAGGATTTTGCAAGTTAGAAACCGAAATTGAAATCAAATAAGAAACGAATCACCAGTTCTTTGAACTAAACAAAAATTTTAAATTAAAACTTTAATATTGTGATTAAGGCTTTTGTAAATTAGAAACTAGAATCGGAATCAAATAAAAAAACGAATCAGCAGTTATTTGAACTAAACAAAAATTTTAAATTGAAATTTTAATATTGTGGTTAAGGCTTTTGCAAATTAGAACCCGGAATCGGAATCAAACTAGAACCAAATCACTAGTTTCGGTTTGAAATTTATTTTTTAAATAAAAATTATATATAATAATAAAAAAAATTTGATAAATTTTGATTAACCAGAATTGAACCATTTTTGCAGCTGAATTGAAATTTTAAGGCTAAGGTTCAGTGTAAATCTTGGAAGTATCAGCTCCAAAATAGAATCGAATGAAATAGAACCGAATGAAACTGAACCAAGGGGCCATGTCTATGTACAAATAAAAGTTATAATTTTAGGTAAATTATTAATGAAGATTTGGAAGCATGTGAGGACATTGTAAGACACAAAATGAAGAGGATGGTGGATCACTGAGGCATCTGTAGTGGGGAATGGTATGTCTCCACAAGAAAGAGATAACAACAAAAAGGCCAACCAACTTCCAAACTCCACTTTATCACAACTAAACTTGAACCACAAGAAGCATATGAGGTGGATGGTGGAAGGTGAGCCAAAATCCACACTTCATCCTCACCATAACTCTTTATTATCCTTGTTTTAGCCTTACCTTCACTTGATTTGTTTGATGAAGGTGTTTTTTTCTTTTTTTTAATACTAACATAATTATTAAAAATAATAGTGATCATAATTTTTATCAATAAAGGTGTTTTAAATGAGCTAGTATCTTATGGTTGAGTTTCTGTTTAGCTTGTATTTTATCATAATTCTTTAATTTAATTATATTATTCAGTAGAAATTTGACTGAACTACTTCAAAGTATCGTTTATTTTATTATTTTCACTTCAGTTCCATGGTCAATGATTATGGTTAATCAAGGTTTTTTTTTCTATCTAAATTTTAGTTATATTATAAATTCATTTAAATTTGATTGAACCTTTTCAATTCAACGAAGTTATTAATTAGTACATGTTTGATATAACAACTCAAAAAGTAAAGTTCTTATCATGATTTAATTCAAACAAAATCAAATGCCTAATATTCTAAAGAAAATACCTAATATTCGATGAGCTCAAGCTGACCTAAATATTTAGCCTTTGTTTGAATTGGCTTATCAAAAAAGTACTTTTTTTTTAAGTTTAGTAGAAGTGCTTCTGAAAAAAAGTGATTATCCAGAGTAAGTTAAGCACTTTTTGTATTTTCTGTTTGGATTAACTTTTATGTAGAAGTAGAATCTGTAAAAATAAGCTAAAAAACAGTTTTTTTTCATAAGCTGGTCATGACTAGCTTTTGAAAAAAAACTGTTTTTTTCAGCTTTTTTTTTACAGCTTCTGCTTTTTCAGAAAAGCCAATACAAACAACATTTTTGAAACCCAGAAGTGCTTAACTTATAAAAAAGCATTTCTAGGTTTTTCAAAAGCCAATCCAAATAAGGTACTTAATTTCAAGATATATAAGACCACTATTTTTAATACTTAAAAAGAGTTTTCAAAGCTAATTGATTAATCAAAAACAAAATTAAATGGCTAATATCATAGAGCAAATACCTAATATTAGATGAGCTCAACGAACTTAAAAATCTAATTAATATTTTAGCTGATACAAGGACAAGAATTTTCAGTTCTTAAATAAAGAGTTTTATAACTGAATTAATCCATTCGACAATTAAACCATTCTTAAAAATAAGGACCACTAGATTTGTCCCAATCATAGAGTCCCTAAAGTAAAGGATATGGTTGAGGATATTTTCTTGCACATACACCAAGCAAGTCCATGTAATGCAACTACCCCTCTCTCCTAGGCCCTAGAGAAGGCAAATGTACCCCTCAAACTTGATTGCTCAACTAGGAAAAGACTCCACCCTTGGTTCAATCTTAAAGGTAGAATGGCTATTAACAATATAACCATTTTGTTCTTGCCATTGTTCAATCACAAGGACAAAAAAGCCTTTTGGTGGCTCCCAATGGCTTAGAGATATCAGAGCTGGTAGGGGTCCATGTCTCTTTTAATTCATTCCATGGTGGTGGATGTGTACTCAATCAAAAGAAAATGAAAACCATATTATATCCAATGAACACTATGCTTCATTTGGTTAAATTTTGTTTTATATGTAGATTTGTACATATTTGTGTGTTATAGGACATTTTTTGTACATGTATTTAATACTCTTTGTATTTTTAAAATTTTCAATATTATGGGGCCAATTAACCTCAAAACATATGATTATTTTATTTTTTATTTTTAACAAAATAGACAAATCACATTAATAGTATGCAAAGACATGAAATTAATACTTTTTGCCAAAATGAGAGGATAGGCCATTAAAAAAGGCAAGGGGGGCGTGCATAAGCCTCGACGGAGCAAATGGGGCGTGGCCCGCGCGCGTATATATAGGTGCTGGGACCACCCGCACACTACCACTACTCACACTCTTAGAAATGTGCCATCACCCATGATTCGAACTCTCACCGCTTGTGAAGGCTTCTAATGGGGACTTGACTACTAATAGATCACTTGGTCATTGGTTATAGAGTTAATATTTTAACTCATTTGTAATTTCACCTTGTGTGAACTACAGTTTGAAAAATACATCTTCGGCAATGATACAAACACCATACACAAAGGACTCCAGCCCATATCAATAGACCAAAAGATCCTTGGCTATTATTCATTTTGTCTAGTTTAAATTAGTTTACTTTTTAAAAAATTATATAGTATTAAAATTGGCAAAATCTAATTAGTTTCATGTACTATATTACTATCCTAAATTTTATATCAATAAAAAAATATTTTTCATCATTTGTTCAGTGGCAACTATATTGAATATTTTAAAAAATTAAAGACAAAAATGAAGAATAAGTAAAGACAACGAAACTACTCTTAAACCTTTATATAATTTATAAAATATATATCTAATTCAATCGATTAAGCATTTCAATCTCTTGGCCTAGAATGAAAGAGCCACACAACAATCTCCAAGTATAAGAGGGCACTTATTTTTCCATCATAAAGAGCATGCCCTTTTCCATGTGACTCTTGCTCATTCATCAAGACAAAGCCACCAAATTATCATTATCAACCAATGCCATTATTAGGAAATTAAAGTTTAATCAATCATACAAATTCTTATTTTTTTTAATGATAAAACCAAATTATACACCTTAAATTATTAAATCCCTCATGTGTTACTTCTCTCGTACACTATTAGTTTATTTCCAAATTATGAAAAAAACTGTTATGTATTAATTGAATACATTTTCCTTACAAAAACGGTAAATCTTATTTCTTTTCCACTTTTAAGGGTCAAACTCAAACTATAATATATTTTCCCTTTCTTGTAAGACCACAAGAATATATATGTATATATATATATATATATAACACTAATGTATAATTTAAACATATATATCATGAAGGAGGGAGGCCATTGGCTGATAGAAGAGTGAAAGGGAATATATAGCATGAAAAATAATGAGATGAGATAATGGTCATGAGTGGTGTTGTGTGGGGATAGAGTTGTGATTGCTGACTCATCCCTTATCATCCCATATTTCTAACACCACCCCCACCCTACTTGAGATCTACATGGCATTAATCTCTTTATTTATTTATTTATTTTGATATTTATTTATTTACTTTGACATAAGACACTGGACTTAATCAGCCATGTAGTGAAAAATATGTGTGAATGGGTGCACGCACATAAAAGAACTATCCTCAGGAAAAATCAAGTTCTACTATAAAGTTCCCGTTCAACCTAGCTATCACATGTCCTCATCTTTTATAAGAGTGAAGAGTCGAACTCATGTCTCACCGTAACCAAAGAAATTATAATATAATTATCTAAAAGTCATTTAACTTATTTATGTCTTATATATGTTCTTCTAAACTTTATCAATTACTACATATACAAATATATATATATATATATATGTATGTATGTGTGTGTTCTAAAGAACATGAAATATATATAGAAGGTGAAAGAATGAAAGCAAGGCCTACCAAAACCATCCACCCTCCCAACCCTTTTCCCTTTTCCCCCACCAACTCAAGCCTCTAGAAGAGCTCAACTCCCTCCTCTCCCTCTCCCCTCTCCCTCTCCCTCTCCCTCCCCCCTAGTCAAAGTCCTATATATCCTCTCCTTGCACCACCCTTTACACCATTCTGCCTCTTACTTCAAACCCTAATCCTAACCCTAGAAGAAGAAGAAGAAGAAGAAGAAGAAGAAGAAGAAGAAGAAGAAGAAGAAGAAGAGTGAAGGAGGAGGGATGGGGAGATCACCATGTTGTGAAAAAGCACACACAAACAAAGGAGCATGGACAAAGGAAGAAGATGAAAGACTCATAGCACACATAAAAGCACATGGAGAAGGATGTTGGAGATCATTACCAAAGGCAGCAGGGCTTCTTCGATGTGGAAAGAGTTGTCGTCTTCGATGGATAAACTATCTTCGACCCGATCTCAAGCGTGGTAACTTCACCGAAGAAGAAGATGAACTCATCATCAAGCTTCATAGTTTGCTTGGCAACAAGTAAGTCTTAATTTAATTGAATTCCTTTGTATTTATATAATTTTAATATATATATATATATCTTAAAAATTCAATTGTATCAATTTCTTACATGAAAACACACAAAAAAATTCAACAGATGGTCTCTTATTGCTGGAAGGTTGCCAGGGAGAACAGATAATGAGATCAAGAACTATTGGAACACTCATATAAGAAGGAAGTTATTGAGTAGGGGAATAGACCCTACAACTCATAGGCCTTTGCATCAACCTCTTTCAGATATAACCATCTCTTTTGTTAAGCAAGAGGAGAGAATTAATGAAGAGAAGGAGAAAATTCTAAGATGTCCTGATTTAAACTTAGAGCTTTGTATAAGTCCTCCATTTCAAGAGATGAATAATTCTCATCATGTTGAGCCTGTGATGAAGAGAGAAGGAGGAGATCAAGGCTTTACTTTGTGTTTCACTTGTAGTTTGGGACCTCATAAGAGTCAAGGGTGCAAGTGTAATAATTCTTCTTCTACTGTTGTTCTTGGTTTGTAGAACTGTTGCATTTTAGAGGGAACTAAAAATACTAACAAAAGACTCTATTGAGTCTTTGTATTTTTTTCTTTTTTCTTTTGTTTTTTTTTTACCTTCTTTGATAATTTGTATATTTATTTGGCACATATATGATTATCAATACTAGTTCTATTATTTCGTTTGATTGCCTTGTTTGAATTGTTGTGTGGAAAACCACTAGAATGAATTATAAATTGTACTTTTGGAAAGTGGAAAAAGCTAGCCTTGTTTTTTATGGTATTCATATTTCACTCAGTGTAACAAGGAATTGTGGATAAGGGGTGAGAGGAGGAGGAGCTTGCTTTGTGATGTGGGGTAGGTGATCTATTTTAATATAAAAGATTGATGAGATAGAGAAAGGGAAAGAACAATATTAATGCTTACCACCTTTTTCACCCAATAAAAAAGTACAATAAAATAAAGGAAAATGTAAAAATGTTAATTGAATTCAACATTGGAAGTAGGAAATAAACAGTGTTATTGATCCTATGAAGAATTTATAATTGATTGACTTTGGTAAATTTACATATATTATATATTGATAGGGTGTGTATATAATATAATATATATTATTATTTATCTCAATTATTACCATGTGCTTCTTGCAACCCCATCTTACCTAACATTATAGAAAAAATCTTTTCCTCACATGCATGTCACCTTATTAGGAAAATTCTTGTGTTACATTATTTGTTTGGATAAGTATGACCAACTTGAATTCATTGAATAAGATGTAAAGTTGATGAAAACAAGTTATAGCACATTGAAATTGAGGCAGCAAAAAACACACGGATCAATTAAATAGAGAAATTTGAGAAATTTTTATTCTAAATTTGAACAAATGGTTATAAGTATTTATATAGCAATATAAATCTTAAAAATATAATTAAAGAGATCCTAAAAAATATTAAATAAAATAAACACATGCATAAAATAAAGTAAAATGCTATAAAAATAAAAATAAATTATAACCAAAAACAATTAAGAAATACATGCAAACTATCCATAAACTATATACCCAACTCATCTGTCTAATTGATTAATGAAAGCAAGCACCAATTAAATAGCTCGTACACATTGATTAAAAAATACTATGGAAGTTTTGGTCTCTTTATCTAACATGATAAGATTTTATTAGCACATTGTAAATGATCACATTAAGTAGATGTAGATATTTTATATCTTTTAAAATTATTTAATTATTATATAAATTATATGAAAACATAAAGTTCAATGAGAATTGAGAAATGATTCTTCAGGCTTGACTCAATATGAAGTTCCCAAAAGAAGATCCAAAAGGAGGGCCCCTTTGTCAACTCACACCTACCTACCCTTCTCACCCAATTTTTATTTTTTTATTTTTTATTTTTTATTTTTTATTTTTTATTTTTTATTTTTTATTTTTATTTTTATTTTTACTTTACAAAGTGGTTTGGTAGGCAGAAGAAGCTTCTATTTGTCCAAATCATATTCAAGTCTTATTCATTAAGTCATGAATGAATTAAAAAGATAAATAAAATAAAATAAAATGAAAAGAAGCATCAATTGGGAAGGTTATTAATTTACTTAACCTCTATCTCCTCATGGACCACATCCACCAATCCAAAGACTTTGTACTACTAAACACCATTTATTATATTTTTTAAAAAATTTTAAATTATGCATTCATCCAAAACCTTCCTCCACCTCCACAACAACAAATGTATGACACTAGTGTTTGGCCCCTCATGTCCCCTCTTTTTGTGGGCATGCTAACAAAATGCCATCACCCTTGTGATAATTTTCAAATTTGCCATTTATACAATTCCACAGATCTAATTTTCCAAAAGAAAGAAAGAAACAATAAATAAATAAATAATATCTTTTTTATATACAATAATAATACTAAATGTATCAAATTTGAGGAAGTCATTGAAAAAGCATGCAATATTTCAAACTAGTCTGTGATTGATACACATGCGGATTTATTTTGTATATTATTTGTATATATGAATTGTTTTTATTGAACTTACTTAGTTTTTAAGTATTATTTTCTTATCCATTTTGTTTAAAAAAAGGGAAAAAATATTTTATAATAGACAGAATATAGCACTACGGTAATAGTTTAATAGTTAAGACACTTGACTCGTATGTGAGAGGTCAAAGCTTTGAATTTTTTTTTCCTAATGCATGATTGAGACACATTAATAAAAAAAATCTGTGTTTGAAGCGACTTATTCATATTTTTAAAAAAATAATAAAACAATACTCTCTGCATTCGAAAATATAAGTCATTTAAAAATGTTGTATAAAAATTAAAAATAACATCAAATTCTTTAAAATTGAAAATAAAAATAAACTAAATAGCTACCTCTTTTTTGAGACCATATTCTTTTTTTACTATGAATATAATTCTCTTCATTTATATATTTTAAAAAAAATAATAAAATAATAAATAAATAAATAAATATTATTTTATTATTATAAAATGATACTTTCTCCATGTCATATTAACGGCCACATTTAAGATTTGCACAAATATTAAGACTATCATTAAAGATCTTAAAATCTAATAATTTTTTTTATAAAACACTTTTGCATATCGTCTTTTCAACGAGAAGAAAAAAGTATAACTGAAAAAAAAATATTTAATGTTATAAAACTCTTAAAAGTGACAAATAATTTGAATTTTTTAAAATATAAATATTAATATGAAACAGTAAGAGTTACTAAGGAGTAATTATTTTATAATTTTTTTTTATAAATAATTTGTATTTCAAAACAAAGGAGCTATGGATGGCAACGGATCAGGTCGGGTGCGGGTTTTATCATACCCGTACCCGCTATCCCACTAATATATATATATATATATATATCCGAACCTAAACTCGAACCCGAACCCGATGGGTTTTAAAAACCCCAACCCACACCCGCACTAGACGGGTAATCGGGCACCCGCGGGTATACCAGCCCCGCCCCTATATTAAAAAAAGTAATAAAAAATATTTTTTTAAAAAAAATAACTTAAAAGTAATTATAATTTTTATATAAAATAAAATAAAATAATTATGAAATTATAAGACTAAATAAAGAGGAAAAATAAAAAACTTTAAATTGTTAAGTTGTAGAACATATTAGTATATATATATAATATAAATATTTTAGTAATTGAAATTTCGGGTCGGGTACAGGTACGGGTCGGGTATTAGAATTTTCATACCCGCACCCACACCCGTTTCATACAAGTCAGGTTTTACCCGAACTCGACTTGAAACTCGGTCAAATCAGATTTTACCTATCAAACTAGATTGGGTCGGATCGAGTCGAGTCAGATTTGAGTATTATTGTCATTCCTAGAAGGAGCAAGTAATTGAAGGAATATTGAAGGAAGGAGGAAGTATAATATATGAATAGGGAAAAAAAATACTTGTAAGGCACATTTTGGTGTGGTGAGGGTAAATTGGTAATTTGACAAGTCGATGGTTGGCACTTGGCAGCCGTCCATTCACCAAACACGTCGGCGCATGTGCTCTTGCCTTGCTGCTTTGTCCTACTCTCTTTATTTCTCTCACTCACTTACTCTCTCTCATCTACCAAACTAGTTTGTTCTAACACACCATCCAACAACACACACCACTCACACTCAATGTTTTTTTAATTGTTGTTTTCCTTTTTCTCAAATACCATCATTTTTTTAAAAATAAAAAAACAAATTGCAAGCACAATTTTTTTTAATCATTTTATTACTTCCTACCGAATTTTCTACTTATCTATTTTAAATAATTTATATATATTAAAAAAATCAGTTAAAATTAGTTGATAATCTAAAATTTACAAAAATTTATATTAACTTTCTAAAATTATTTTTATTTAAAAAATAATTTGATAAAATGTATAGTTAAATATAATTTATTAAAAATTATAAAAATATATTAAATATAAAGGATAAATGTGAGAAAATGATATTTAGTACTTTATAAATCTTCTACATAAATAAATAAATAAGACAAAAAAAAACTCTAAAATAGAACTGATAAAAAAGCCAAAAAAAGTATTTTTTTTTTTATTGAATGTATGATTATTTTATCAATTTTAACTATTTTATATAAAATTTACATGCTGTTCCTTGAATGGGAATTGAATAAATGTTAATAATAAAACGGAATGCTAGATTTCACTATAATTATGGAATAACATCTTGATTTCTATTATATGTTTTGATTATTCAATCATATAAGTTAGAGAATTAATTGGTGTAGGTAAATATTTAAGAATATATAGTTATAAAATAGATTATTATATTTTTATTTAAAAAATTAATATGTAATTTGTAAAACACTTATTCCAACATAAGAACTCGTTCCCTTATTTAGTGTGAATTTATAAAATGAGAGAGAATCATCACCATGGACCATTCCATATAAATGGAGAGGGAATAATCTCAATGGGAATAGGATCACCAAAAGCAAATAAAACTCTAAAATTTATATATATATATATATATTTCTATACCCAATATTTTTTTTTTGATGAAAGCTACAAATGTTATATATATCAAGGGCATATAAACGGATTGAGAATTAATTATCCAACCATCGCACCTTCGGTAGGGGATGAAAGGATTAGACTGTAAGCCCGCACTAACAATCGGTGACCTGTTACCATTATTGCTTCAAATGAGTTTTGAACTCGAGACTTTTTGAATATCTCACCTTCATTTTTCCTTAATAAGACCAAGCACCGCTAAGTACGAACGGATCCATGAATTCCATTTAGTGGTGACAACATTTACCATATATATTTTTAATTTTCAGTTTTAGTGAGGATAAATAGTATATATATATAATATAAAACTCTATGGGCATAGTAAACATTTTAAATTTTAGTGGAGACAACTGCCACCACTATCTACCATGTAGATCCATCCTTGTGCTAGGCTATGAGCCAGTTAGTCTTGACACGGTAGAATGTTAAAGCTTTTATTCAAAATAAAATTATATATATTTTTTAAAATTATATATTAAATTTTATAATTAAATAAATTAAAAATTTATATATGCCAATCCATTCCAACAATATTAACTATTCTCACCTATAAAAATTTACTTTTATACCCTTCTGACATCACATCCCTTTTTCTTTTTTCTTTTTCTCTATTCTCTTCTCCGTCATATAATATAAATATATTCAACAGAAGTTATGTTTTTAAAATAATGACAATATACAATTATAAAAATATTTATAATAATTAAAATACTAATACTATTATTAGTATTAATAAAAATATTAATAATAAAAATATTGAGTATAATGCTAACCATAACTATAATCATTTTTAACCTCAATATTTATCATTCATGTGGAATTAAGGGTAAAAATGTCAAATTTGAAGGAAAATAAAAAGTCTCTTTAATCCAAATCTCCACCGCAATCCTCTCCCAAATACTGATCTTTTGATATTAAAAGGAATAAAATTAGGGACTAAAGTCTTTTGGTGTCTTAAATCCGTTTCACCCATATTCCTTAATCAAACATCCCCTAAAGTATGACATCAATGATTTTTGACATTTGATAAAGACATAGTTACCTCTTGTTCACACAAATATATTCAACTATGAATTGGGTTTATTTATTTATTTATTAGGAAGACATAATCCTTGAAAGGGTGATCTTAAAGCTAAATCAACTCCGGTGCAATTTTCTACAATGATGATGAGAATAAGGACTTGAATATTCCCATAATATCAGACTAATTGTTATCCGAAGAAATAGGAGGTTAAAATTAACATATTTAAGTTTGAACTAATAATGTTTCCTGTCATAGTCATAAGACCTACAGACAATCTAATAACAACCCTTGAACTCAAATTTCATCAAGATTAAGGGCTGACGTACGAGAGACCATAATTTGTGTTCACATGTCAAACAATGGTGTTAGAGTTTTGATAACTAGTTTTCTATAAGAAATACATACTTGGTTCTATCAAACTTTATATTTGATTTTCATTGGAAACCATCAATTATTAAAAAAAAAAAAGGAAAAGGAAAAGTAAAAGGGGATATTGTATCTAATCACATCCAAGTTAGGTAACTAATTTTGGAAACAAGTCAACAAATGATGATAGGAATTCCTATAAAATAAAATCAGATGTGTTTTTTTCTTTTCAGTTTGTTGGTTACTGTGTGCAATTGCATGTGATGTGCATGTGAGAAAGAAATGATGTGGACATGCTTTCCTACCAAACTCCTTCCACCAACAAGTAAGCTTCTCCCGTTGATCACCTTCTAGAAACCTAACCCTAATTTTCAAATTCTATGGATCTCATGGAATCTTGATTCTTGACTAGTGTGAAGTGTTTGGTTGGTAAACAGCCTTCTTTAATGGCTTGTTTCCAAAGAACATAAGATCCATGGTTGGCAAAAATAATAATATTAATAAATAAATAAATAACAAGAGGTTGTCAATTTGTCTAAATCATGTGGAGCCTAGTAATTATTTTCAAGTTTGGTTGTTGTCATAATGTTATTTGTATTCTTAAGAAATCTTCATCAATTTTTTTTAAAAAAAAATCTTGATCCAACTTATGCATTAAAGATGTAAATTTTGGCTCTGATTTTAGGTTCATAGTAGATTGAATTCAGCTTATATATATATTGATATGGGTAGTTATTTCGTAAAAGCCCAGTCTTGCTCCCTTATTATTTACTTTAGAGACTCTTAACCATTTATAGTGATGCAGCATGCTCCAAAACCTAAGGTTTTTTCCTCTTTTATTTTATTTTTCTCTCTTTTTATTATTTTTTTAATCTCAAATGTTAATGTTTTTTTTTCTGGTATATAACACATATTGGGTGGTTTATTTATTTATTTTTTTTAAATTACATATATATATATGGAGCTAAGAGCTTTTATATACATTTACACATGCATGCATTGAAGCTAATAATCTATATCATCCATTATTGTATATTATAAGGGAAGAAGAATGGATGATATATCATTTATGTTTTTTCATGTATACTTTGAAATAGTTAAAATTTCATACAATTTTTTGTAGTTGAATCATAGATTTCTATTACAAAAATAAACTTGTATTAGAAAATTTATTGCAAATATAATAATTATATATGTATATGTATATATATTACAGAGTAAATTTTTTTAGTGGGTACCGAACTTTGCCCTTATTTTAGTTTGAGCACTACCTTTCAATTTGTGTTAAAATGGCACTAAACTTTGATTTTATTTCACCAGTAAGGCAATTAGGAATTCCGGTGAAATTTTGGTGATGTGAACATCGGATTGCTGACATGGATGCCCAAGGTCCACATGATTAGTTTGTGTGGAGTGTGCCACGTTAGTAATTTATACACGAGGCCCAAAAATTTGCCACATAGGATGATACATCATCTTCTCCTCTCCATCACTTCCTCTCTTGATGTTGTAGCCCTAAAACCTCACTAGTGTGTTAGTCGAACCACCATCGTCCAGTAGAGTTTGATAACGCCGATGTTTGACGCACGTGATGAGGTGTTAGGTCTTCTTCTTCTTCTTCTTCTCCTCCTCTCCCAATGCTATAGCCCTAAAACCTCACCAGTGTATCAATCAAGCCACCGTCGACTAGCAAAATCTGATAACACCGGTGTTTGACATGTAGTGTGAGGGGTTATGTCTTCCACTTATGGGAGAAAAGATCAAGCCATTTGTTCCACTTTGTTTATTGTTATGTGTTTGGAGTTTTAACTTCAATTATTAATTTCAATGTAAGTGTACAGATTCAAGAACAAAATGAAGGTAATAAAACTGATGCTGAAAAAAGAATAACAAAATCAAACTTGACAAACTCTGCGAGGTCACAATTTACTTCAATTTACAAGAAACAATTTTAATTACTATCACACACTCGTTGTAAATTAATTAGTTGATTGAGTTTGCCACAACATCGATGCTTCACTAAAACTACAATTGCAAATACTATTCATATAATTCCTTCGTTTGCAACATTGCAGAAATACATAAATACAGAATTATATAGACCATATATTGAAGAATTACATAGACATAGCTTTTACAACTATATATACAACTTACCCAAGCATAATCACAATTCTTTCAATTCACAATATCAAAATATCATACACAATTCATTAAATTCATTGCTATAATTCATTCATATTCCATCAATTCATTCATACAAATCATCCAAGCACGGAGATAACACATAAAGAAAAAACAAACTATTCATTCAATTGATTGGGACAACATAGCATGTTGTAACAACTGTACAAAAATCTCAAACAAGTAGCATGTGTTCAGGCCATTTTTCAAGGTACACAAAAAGCTACAATTGAACTCAAGCATTTGACCTTCCACTAGCCTTTAAAAAAAAATAAAAAATCTAATTGAGCTTAGTGGCATGACTCAAGATGTCCTCCTAGGTGCATGGGCACTTGATCCTCCAAAACCTAGATGTATCCACAAGGGGCATAAAAGACTCAATTTGCTCAAATGAAGGTTTCACATTCATAAAATCATGAATTGGCATAATACAAATTTTAAAAGAATTAAAAACATAAAACTTATCGCAACTCGTCATCAAATCAATTTTCCAAGGAGTATAAAAGAATCTCAAGGTTTCTTTTTCATGAAAACATGCTTTTCAAATATATAAGTTTACATGTCTTGGATATTTAAAGAGACGAAACAAAAGAGTTCACAATTTAAGAATCCAATCCAAGATAACATGGTTTTGCGAGAACTGAAATGTAAAGCTGTTCTCAAAACAATAGCCTGAAAAACCTCTCTGACATTAGTTGCCGTCGCGACTAAAGTTGAGAGTCATCAAGGTCTTCATATCCTTAACGTTGGCCTACCGAGACCCTGTGTGGTGACTCAAGGTTCTCGGTGTATGCTCCGTCTGTGCTTTCTACGCACCTCCCGAAAAGGACACCATAAATGGGACCACTCGTGCCCCCTCTATAGGCTTCTCATGAGGATCCCCCTTCTACAGTAGGCAACACCATCCTACTGTAGCCGTAGCATCATCATCAAAACTAAACCCTGGCAAGAATATCGAAGCCGTAGCCAATACTTTGTATACATGTTCCAAGACCTGGGGGTATCCAAATAATGCAAATCATGTCAATCATACTATAATGTCCACACTTAGGGCAAACATCCGCATTTTAAAAATGAAATCTACTGTCATATCTAGAAATGCCAAAAGATTGAATGCACTTGGGCTAAGGCCCCATATCACCATCATCAAAACCTAATCAAATAGTTATAGGCCAAAATACCTCAAACCAAAATTTTCACATTTAAAAGATTAACCAAAAAAATCCATGGTTCAATGTCCCACATTAACCACGTTTTGCAAAATCAATAGTATTAGAAAAATCATTCAATTTCATGAATACAAATAAAATCACATAAAAAAAAAAAAACCAAAAGCATGTTCATACGAGTACAGGGGTTTCACAACCCATTTTCTGGAGTAAATACTAATAGTGTCAAGAAAGGACATTGAACATGCTTTTGGAATACATTGCACATACCTTTGAAAATGTAATGAAATTCATCAAAACAAACATGACTTTTGGTCTAAATAAAACTCAATCCATACCTATGATCACTCTAGCTTCACCTCTTAAACAATTCATTAAAATTCTCCAAAATATAAGAGCAAGTCCAAGAACAATTCAAGCCTAATATCTAAGTCTTCTATGAAAAGCATAAAGATGCCGCCTTACTTACATTTCTCTCAACCTTGATATCAACTTTACAACATCTCACAATTTGTTAAGAAGACATTCATCCAAGACCCTCAATAATGCACAAGTTATTACCAACCTCAATTACTACCAAATCTTGCATTCAAGATTACACTCCATCAAATAGTCACTTACACAAGCCTATAGTTATTTAGCATGCACTTAAGTCAAATCCAAATTCATGAACAAAGTGTTATTACTCCCAAATTAGCAACATTAGCTTCACCAATATCAAATTCATCATCAACAACTCTCGAAAGTTGACTTCCATTTCTTAGGGGCACTATGCCGAACAATTCATGAGCATTCACAAGGATTTTCAAGTTAGCATTCAAAATTCATTCCAACGCTTAGCATATAAAACACATGTTGTCCATCATTATTCTTCCAAGGAATTTCCAATGTTTACAAATAGATCGAGCATACATTCTAATTTAACTCTTAAATCAATTCCACCTCTAAAATAAATAAATAAATAAACATTTTCTATGCTTGAAGTTTCCATCATCAACAATATCTCCTCATTTACTTGCTCAAGTATCCCAAATATAGGTACAATGCATCGAAGCTTCTAGACATTAAACCAATTAATCAATCTTCGGTCCTTTCAAATATTAAAATAACCTAACATCAACATGTTAAAGATGCAGTCATAACTAGGCCTAAACACTAGCTATACCTTTAACATTTCTATTTTCACTCACTTAAGCAATTAAGAAGAAACTCACATATCCAACAAGACACATACTCCAACAATTCAAATTCAATTCTCTCGACTCAAAGTCACTACAAGATTCCAGCCAATTTAAGATCACATGCCCAAAGCCATTCTAATCCAATAATACACATACAATCATAATTATTTTCCTTCAAAAGTCTAGAATTTTGCATATAAACCAATAGTATAGATAGCCTTTAAAATAAATCAAACCATCAATTTCATACAATAAAGCCATGAAATAGTTTCATCAAACGATTATAACATTTAGATATCCTATTAGAATTGTGCATTCAACTTAACCCATTCACAAACTTTAGGAGGCTAACTCCACAAGGATGCAACTTCTTCGCCGGCTCCTTGCCTCGAGCCGAGCTCTCACAACCTAACCAAAACACCACCATACACACACAAGAACCAAACAATGAAAGAGAATGAGAACCAACAAAGAATGAGAAAAGAAATGCATAAGGAAACCCTAAGTCTAAATGCAACAAAACCCTAAAAGAGACCTAGGGTTGGCTCAAACTTGGGTTCAAGGACTTCCAAAGAGTCTCTATGGAAACGGACTTCCTTCCAAATCAAGGAAACAAGAGAATTAAGCAAGGTTTACCGGTGCTACAACAATGCTACATTAACCATGGTTTCCAACACAAGAGAGATTCATAGATTCAACAAATCATGGAGGAAAAGAAATACAAACACTCTTATCAAGCTTCTAATACTTATCATATAAGAATGGAGGCCAAAATCATGCTCTCAAGCTCATCAATGCCAACATTAGGTTGACATTTCAAGATGGCAAACATCAAGAAGGAAACAAGGAAAGAAACAAAAGAGATGGAAGTACTCACCTTGCTAGCTTCAAAGGAGATGGAAGGATGGAGAATGGAGCTTCAATCTAGAGAGAAGATTGAGATCATTCAACTACCAATGGCAAGAAGAAAACAAGAAGGGAAAATAAGAAGAATGGGAATACTTACCTCGTCCAATCCTATAGAGAAGAAGAGGGAAGATTAGGAGGTTTAATTAAGAGGGGAGATGGAGATCAATCAAAGGTTTTCTTCTCATCCAAGGGAGATATCATTAGAATGAGAGCAAAGAGAGAAGAAGAAGTATAAATAAGGGTTTAGGGTTTAGAAAAGTCAAAAATACCCCTAACCTGTTTACTAAAAACTCAAAAAATACCCTAACTCGCCCGTCGTGTGGCTCTTTTGAGAAAGCACATACAGCCACATGACCGCCTAGCCGTGGCATGTGCCCTTCTACCAACCCCATATAGTCTCGAATGAGCGTACAATAACCTGTATGCTCTTCTAGTGACCTTATAAGGCCGTATACTAGATGTATGCGAGCACACAGTTGGCCGAATGGTTCCCAGGCTTGGTCGTGTGGCCTCTTATGCGGGTGTATGACCTCTGTATGACTACACAACCCCTTATATATGCAAGAATGACCTCTTCTTGTGCTTGCGGGTGCACGCTGGCCAGTGCGAGCTGGAAACAATGCCAACTCGGCTTCTGTCACGTCCCGACCCGCGGGCCCGCCACGTGACAACCGCCGCGACGATCCCGAGGAGGGACACACACCACTCAACCCTCGAGTCATCGCAAGGCTCACAAACTCCCCGCTAAACAACACCACAATAATAAAGGTACCAAAAAGAAAAAAACTTTCACTCAAGAATCAACCGTAAAGTGAAAAATATACAAATCACGCTTTACAGAGTTAAGAACACTAGTGGATCCACCGCAATCATACAATGCAACCCTCGATTTACAATAAATAAACAACCCCGACTTGAATACAAATTGCCAAGCACTTCGCCTCGCTATGACGACCCAAAACCACTAAAACCTGGAAGAGAGGAGGGGGTGAGTAACCATAGTCACTCAGTGAATGGGTTAGCACAAATCTAACAGAATATCAAAACAAATCGATGAAATTCGATAAAGCACATTCTACAATAACATAAATGAACTCGAACGCTCACATTTGCAACACAATGAAAAATACAGGATATGAAACCTTGGTATTTAAAAACCAAAAACATAAATTCTCACGAGTATAGACAAAAACATCAACATGTATAAAACAAATGCTTGGATATAATTTCCCAAAATGAGTAGAAAAACCAACTTAAATAAATAAAATCCTCGATAATCACAAATCCTCAATTCTGCATGATACATGTTCGAAAAAGCATTAAGATATCAAACATGCTATGTGAAAAGATCACACTCGAATATACCAATTGCAAGAAAATAGAATTTTCCTCAAATATTGAAATTTCATCTCGATCAAATAAACAATGGCCTAAAAAACACTCTCTCTAACTTTAGCCGCCGTCACGACTAAGTTGAGAGCCGCTCAAGGTCTTCGCACCCTTGACGTTGGCCCACCGGGTCCCGTGTGGTGACCCCGGGATCCCGATGTATCATCCAATCGTGGCTCTCACGCTCCCACCGATCCGGACAAATCAACACCCGAGTCCACAACGCCACCTCTAAAGGCCGGGCCCGCTGGGGACCCACTCATCGCAGAGTCGGGCCTTAGCCCGCCGTCACCATCCAAAACCAACATATAGTCAGTAGCAATAATACAATCGAATCACTCATGTCACGTGGGTCCTTATTCGAGACAAGCATTCACATATCGGGAATAAACATTATTTCCACAAGTCCAAAGCCAAAGCATAACCATGCATGTAAACTTTCAAAAAAAATATTCCAATCCCGATGCCAATACATTCAAAAAAACATTTCGTCCCAAATGCCAAGAATAACACAATAATATGCGAAAGCTTTGAAGCATTGCTTTTAGACAATAAAAACCACCAATATTAAACGCATTATAATATCCACAATCTAGAAGAACATGCCATTCGAAATAAAAAAACCCTTTTGTTTTCATAACCATAAATATCAAAAAGCATGCTTTATACAAGTGAAAGGTTTTACAAACCATTTCTAAAAGTTGATGCCAACAGTGTAGAAAAGAAACATTAAGTTTGAAATACAATAAAAAGTCGTCAGAACAAACATGGTTTTTGGTCTAGTTAAACCTCAAGTTACTTAGGATCATTCCAGCTTTCTCTTTCTTCAGCTCACTAATTTTTCCTCAAAGTACAAGATTAATCCCCAAGGTCTAGTCTAATCACAACCTCTAAATACTTTTACAAGTCATGAAAAATATGTTCATCTCATCACATATATTTACACATGTCAATATACACATTGATTAAATCCTACTTTACACATCATCAGGTATTTACTTTCACAAGTCTTTACTATTCGAGCCTCTCTTATACTCAACAATGTCTTTAGATCCTTATCATAGTGTCATTACCTCAACATTAATATTTACTTCATCTATAATAATTTCATTGTCAAAAATACTCACAAGTTGACTATCTCCTCTAAGGATGTATTAAATCAAACTATTATTAAAAAAATTCACGTGAATATTCAGCTCTTTGCAATTCAACACTTGTCACATATATAGCTCAAGCTATTCATCATCAACCTTCTAAATAAATTCCATTTAGAATAATAATCATAATCATTGGCATCCACCCGATATATATATATATATATATATATATATATATATATATATATATATATATACATATGTATATCCCGATATGATCAAACTACAATTAAGCACCCTACACTATGTTCACAAGAACAAACCTCATCAATTTGTGAGAATCCTACAATGTAAGTGTAATTATGTCACCCATGGTTCTCAAATATTACAAAGAATATATTAGCATAAATTTCACTCGACTAGCCAAAAATCATATATAAGGTTCCACAAGTTATTCCAATTCCAATATACTAGTGTAGTCATATACCTTAGCATTCAAGACTTCATCAGTTCCATGTACCATGTTTATCACATCATGCCTCAAAAACTTCAGGAAATTATGCATCATTAGGGAGATTAAATCATCCTTTGAACATACATAATCAATTTTACTTATAACCCATAAGCTCCATGAACTTGTTGTAATAATCAACAATTTCCATTCATCCACCAAAGCATGTATATCCTCAAGTTCAATCTCAACTAACGTAAGTACAACATTAACAAGCTTTCTCATGATTTTTTTCGTAGAGTAAACCACAAGTCATTTTAAATAAAACCATAGTCTCTAGTGGTCATCTACACTTTCTTTCTCCTATGAGCTAGTGATTTGAAAAACATGATAAAGCCATGAAAAATCATTTCGTAAAAACAAATAAAGTATTTTCGATACTCAATTAGAATTGTGCACTCAACATAACCCACTCACAGAACATGTTGCCTCGCATGGAGACGCGCACACTGATTGGCGGTTTCCTTCCCCTTGGAGGATGCTTCACCACCTAGATACAAGCAGGGAATCCAAATTCTAATGAACACAAGAATGATAGCTAAAAGAAAATGCATGCAAATACATTTATACATGTCTAATACGAAACCTTAGGGTTTTAGGGCAAAACATTGTCATTTTGGACTCAAACGACCTCAGAATGGAGTAAACCTAGTTCCAATAAGTTCAATGAATGAAAAGCTTCAATTTGGATCAAAGAAATACAATAAAAGGCCAAAGTTTTTCGGTGCTACAGTAACGTCGGGAATGCTACAGTAAAACCCGAACCTTACAAATGGTTTTCTCTCATTTTACAACATCAAACGATGAAATTTTGCCACAATTCTCATGAATAACAATTGACAACATCAAGGGCTTCATTTTAAGCCCAAAAACTCCCACAAATCTTGAAAAATCTAAGGTTTTGGTCTAGGTTTCTAAACAAAGAATACAATGAAAATACGGAAGAAATACATGGTAAAAACTTGGATAAAGGCTCTTACCTTACTCAAGAGGATGTGGGGAAATAAATTTTTGGTGTTGGTTCGCCGGAATTGGTCGCCGGAAATAGTTAGGGATTTTTTTTTAAGGGTTCGGCCGGCATGGAGAAACAAAGAAGGAGAAGGAAAGAAGAAGGAAGAGAAAAGATTTGGATATTAATTCTCGGGTTGCTACAGTGTCGGGTTGCTACAGTACACTTCAACAGTACTGGGCTGCTACAGTATCGGAGTGCTACAGTGCCAGACAGAATCAATAGTGCTGGGCTGCAAAAACTACAGGAACAGGCTAGTTTAACTATAGTAATGGGCTGCTACAATGTTTTTATCCTTTTCTAAATTACTCTATTGCCCCTCTAACTCAAGAATGGAAACAAAATCCAAATGACCGAATTGCCCCCTGTTTTTGGCAGAATTTTCGCACATAACCAACTGTGCAATCCAGTAAAAATCTATTAATGCAAAATGACCATTTTACCCTAATGCATTCACAGAAAATAAGAGAAAAATCCTAGGTCCAAATTTGGACTGGGTACAACAGCTTCAACCTCAGTAAGCCCTACCGAGACATGACCAAAGAAAACTCTACCAATGTGTCAAGTTAACACACAATAAAAGACTGAAATACCACAAGTTGCCCTCTAAACAACCCTTTGGGGAAACAACCATCCATGGAGATAATTTGCCTATAACCTACTAGGAAACATGCCCTCAGTAGGGTCATACAAACATACATACCTACATATTTGCCTTCAGTGCACTAAAACATCATAGTGGATGTTGGATGTGCTTGCAACAATTCAAGTATGTAATCAAATATTCCTTTAATCTATTCATGTTTATCACTATCTAGCAACTTTGTGCATGCCACATGAAAACAATTGAACAAAAAACCTTAAGCCAGCTAAAAAAATTGTCTCACAATATAAATGATAAATCATTATAAATGATGCATCATTATTATGCATAAGTAACAAATTACCTTCTTGAAAAACACCTTGCCTTCTAAGCCTTTAGCTGACTTATACCAACCTCCTGGTTATTCTTAACTGCCTAAATGATGCCAGCTATAGACCATGAAGGATTTGCCCTGCATTGCTCCAAATGGTTCTTTGTAATCCATTTTGCATTCACATGTCTCGTGTTAGTGGTCCTGGCACACTCATGCCTGAGATACCCTGACTTGATTTGAATAGTTTTCATGTCTTTCACCATGGGAGAAGTCCACAAATAAAAAGGGCAACCCTTCTTGCAAATTACCTTGCACCTCTTACTATTGCTGGGACTAAAATTCATGACAACTCTATGTTTGATGCCATAATTATTAGTAGCCTCTCTAAACTACTTGAATCTTCTAAGCTTCATTCCAATCTTGAGATGTGGATATTTCATGTTAATTTTCTCACTAAATTCTACATACTTAGGCCTACTTGGACCAATCATTTTCTCATCTATTAAGGAGCAAAATTGTAGCTCTTCAGAGGCACCATATTCACTTTCAATTTCATCTTCAGCATATCGTAGACATCTACCATTTACTTGTGTATTTATCTCATCCTCCTCTACATTACCACTGTCCTCATCAAGCTCATATTCTTAATTGTTGAAATTATATTCTAAGCCAGACAACCACTGTCCCCATCTACTTTCCTTTGATTAAGCATTTGATTATCTAAATCTTCCCTTGTGGCATCACCACAATTTAGACCACCATTCTTTTCTACAGAATTGTTCCTTGTGCCTCCTTCTTCTTATACTATACCACCTCTATCATCTATTATACCATCTGTACTATGACCATGACCATCCTTTAATCCACCATGCATATCCTTCTCTTAATCTATTATGCGTGTCTTCTTCTTCTGAGTCGTCACCACTGCCCAAATTAATACTAACTCTATCTTTAATTACCTTTCATCTGCAGCAATCCCATCATTACCATTTCTATTGGTAGGTTTAACCAATCTTCTAACCTTACAAAAATGTTTAGCTCTCTGCAATAGTCAATACTTTGGGCCATTGTCAAAGCATTTGCATCAGTTTCAATCTCTTTCATACCCATCGTATCACCCATGAGATCCAACCACTAGAACTTACAGCTTTCCACATCCAAATTGAATTCCTTTGCCATGCTTACAAGCTCTAACTTAGACATCTTGTCAGGGCAGTAATAGTCAACATACCTAGCAAGTTTACGATCAATCCATTTCTGCACATCACCTATCTTGTAATGGAGCACTATAATAAAGTGCTCACAATTGGGTGCTAAGATTAAATTGGCCAAAAATTATTAGATAACTCACTTAAACATGGTATGACTGATATTAAATAAAGATGGTACACTAGAACTTACAATTCTAGATTTGTACACATGAAACACAAATATAGTTTATTTGAAATATGTTTCAATTAGTCCATGGTGAAAATAGGGTTTGTTATATTGATTTTATTTCCCACATATACTATCCACATATAAAAGAAAAACCAACTGAACAGAATACTTTTTCTCATATGAAATTGACATAGCCAAATAATTATTAGCTAACTCACTTAAACATGGTACAAGAAAGACCAAAAATTCTAAAATTACATAGAGATGGTATGGAGAAGAAGTACATACTAGAACTAAAAATTTCCAAATTAAATTGAGAATGTACAACTACAACTTACAATTTTAAAATACTAAAAATGAAATACAAACCTAATACTAAACATGAAATAGAACTTAAAATTATAAAATTGGGAACATGAACACACGAACATATTTCATTGGAAATATGGCTGTAATTGTTCCATGTAAGAAATAGGGTTTGGTGCATTAATTTAATTATTCATAAACACTAACTAATTAACAGAAGAATACAGAAAATATACTCATATATATATAATTGAATTGGTGAAAGAACTAGAGATGGTACTCAAAAAGCATCAACTAGAATTAAAAATTCTAAAATTACATCCATATGGCACAACTAGAGCTTAAAGTTATAAAATTGTAAACATGAAATTACAAACATAGTTCATTTGAAATATGGCACTAATTTGCATATAAAAAGTACCCAATTGCACAGAAGAACAAGATGACAACTTTTTGCCCCTGCTCCATTGATTTAATTTCATTTCATATGTGTATGGCAGTAAAATGTAGCACATTAGGCATTATGACATATATCATTCACTCAAATAAACATTCCAAATAAATACAATGTCCCATATACTAGACTCTCCAACAAAATTCAGTTGGTTGTATGATAAGGTGAAAAGAAGAAGATGACAAATTAAAATTTTCATACATTGATTTAATTCCATTCCATACATTGAGTTCCTAACATTTATCAGGACAAATATTTTGTTACCACCACAGCATGTAAGAGGTTTCTTTGTTTCCCACATGGAAATTATTTTAATAGTGCATTGTTATTTGTTTAGTTATACCCCTAATATAAACATCTCTCTTGTGAATGCTATATTTCTCATGTTTTACTTTCATGTTTCTTATGATCATAAAGTCCTAATTATATCAAGAAGAATTTGATAATATATATATATATATATATATTCTAACTATATTGCAGAATAAGCATCATTGCTTTTGCATTATTTGGGCTTTCAACACGTCATCCACTCCTAACTTCTAATTTAAAATTAAAATAAATTGTTACAAACCCCTAACATTGATTCACAATTCAAACTTTAGAACTATAAATGAATCATTTTACCGTAAATTGGTCGACTATCCTCCGCCGGTCTTATCACCCAGTCCATTTCCATGATACAACGAAGAGGTTTCTCTCCCACTTCCGCATGTGATTGCGCCTCCATCTCCTCATGTAAATGTGTGGTCTTCAGGAGAGCTACTCCCGTAACAATGATTCACAATTCAAATTTTAGAACTATAAAAGAATCATCTTACCATAAATTGGTCGACTAGCGTCCGACAGCCTTATCACCTAATCCATTTCCATGATGCAACGAAGAGGTTTCCTTCCCACTTTAGCAGGTGATTGCTCCTCAATCTCCCAATGTAGACGTACAAGCCTTTAGAAGAGTTGCTCTCAGTGTGGAAATCTCGGTGCTCTCAGTGGCCTCAGATGACTAGATGATGGGTGGGGTTTTAGGGCTAGGCCATCCGGAGAGAAAAAAAAAGGGAAAGAAGGGTGAAAGAGAAGAAGCTGACATGCCTGCCCTATGTGGCTAAATTCTGCACAGTGTATATAAGTTTCTGAGATGGCGCCTTGAAGATGTGGACCCTAGGTATCCACGACACTGATGGCAGTGTTTGGTGTCCACGTCTCCAAAATTTCACAGGAATTTCCCAATTACCCCGCCAATGAAATGAAATCAAAGCTTGTACTCATTTTGAAACAAACTGAAAGTTAATGCTCAAAGTGAAATAAGGGCAAAGTTTAGTATCCACTTAAAAAATTTGCTCATATATAACCTATAAACAAACTATTTGAGAGAAGGTTAGAATTGTGTTTCCGATTTTATTTCAAGAATAAACTAATGCAAAAAATTATTAAATTTTATGAAATAAGAATCTTTATTATAAATAATTCGCAATTTATTCTGATTTTTTGGATCCAAAGATTCAAAAGCCTTTCCCGAATAAATAGTAATCCATCTATTTTTTAAGAGAAAAATAACAAAAAAATCCCCTTATATTTTTATTTGAATTTTTTTTGCTAACATAGTATTTTAAAAAAATTATCAAAATTACCCTAGAGATATTTTATTTATCAAAATGATCCTAATTAAACCATCATATCAATAACTAATTAGAGCTAAGGGGCACTTTGAATGAAATTAATTTTTTAACTTTAATATATATATATATATATATATATGGGGTTTTTTAAAAAGAAAAGTTAATAAACTAATAAGAACAACAATAACAACAACAAACCATTAGTTCTAGATATTTGGAGTCAATTGTATGTATTTTTCCTTTATACATTACTTTATTAGAAAATCGCGTTTCGATTTACCTTTTCTTTTATGATCTTCAACTTAGAGAGCTTCCACCTTTCTTATGGGGTAGTCCAAAGACATGCATATACTATATTAATCGATTTTTTTTAACTTGTCAATTATGTGTGCTACTCTCAATTTATTCTAAATATACAAATATATTTAAAAAGGTCTTATAAGAATAATGATTATAAAATATAATGTACTAATATTGGATGCAACATAGCCACAAGCGGTGATTAGGCATCTCCACATAAGAGGAAAGGTCAAACAAGAAAGCAAAAATGTGTTATTAATCAAATGGCATGGCTTTCAAGAGATGACATCCATAGAGGGGTCATCAGATCATGGGCTACTCTATTAGACCAAGTTTCAAGTGTCATCAATTAACACTTGAATTTACAATTGAAGAGAACTAGGGTAATGCACAAGAAGTCAAGGCAACATCTAATACTAGTCTCCGAGTCTCCTAACTTGAACCTCAACTAATCTTGAGCTATAGATAACTAAGAGAGAAACACCAAATTAATTTTGATTAAGATTAAAATTAGAAATGTGTGATTATTAGTCTCTAACAAAATATTCCAGAACAATGGAATGTAATTCACTACCCAATGCCTCCTTCCTTCAGTGAGCCATCCATTAAATTATGCTTTCCATTGAATCTATGCTATTGCTCTTCCTTTTATTTATTTCTTGAGAATAATGATGTGGAAGTGGCATTTACAGGGAATAAAGTGCAACAACATGAGAGCCTCATTATGTTTTGCCCCCATAAATCATAAGGTAATGAAGTTATGAAAAGTTGATAAGGAGTGAATCTCAACCACCCCATTATGATGGTCAAAAGTGGCCGGAACTTCAAATGGACCTCTTTTGCTCAATAAAGCTCACCAATTTGGCTACTTTTTACTTACTTTAAACATTAAAAAAACATTGTCAAATAATACTTTTGGGTCTATATATATAATTTAAATGCTTTATAAGAATTTGTTATACCATTGACTTACAATAGACATATATAGAGAATTAGAGAATTAGAGAATTAGATAATTATATTATTCTTTTTTTATGAGGTGTATATATATATATATATAATTTTTTCCCTAATTTTTATAAATGTAGTGATTTTAATTTGTTTTCATACACATATATATAATTATATATACATGGATACTCCCATTGGGATATTTGGATGAGAAAAACAGTATAGGATGAAGAGATTTTTTTTTTCCTTCAAATATTAGGTTAAAGAAATTTAAATCTGTGTCTGAATTGATTAAAATATGGTTATACTAAACTAATAAAAACTAAATATTTTTAAAATTTAAATTATTTTTAAAATTATAATAAATATTACTATATTTTTTAAGTTAAATTTTTTTTAAAGAATTAATTTTTCTTAAAATTATGTTTATAAGATGTTCATTTGAAGGAATTGGACTTAGCCCTAACCAAACATTGTCATAAAACATTAATATTATTGCTTATCATATAATTTTTTTATTTGCATATACAATAAAACCTCCATAAATAAATGTTTGATAAATTAATAACCTTGATTAAGTAATGTATTTTCTTGATCACGATTCATGCCAATGTGCTAAATTAATAATTTTGCTAAATGCATAAGATAATAATTTTTTTTCAAACTCTATAGGCCTAGTGAAAATATAATTAATAATTCATTGCAAAGATACAAAAATACCATACAAAATTAAGTTTATTTTGACTACTTTTATTTTATTTTTACTCTTTTCTAAAATATGTATGTAAAGTCATTTGTTTCTTCATTTGCCAACTAAATTTAACTTCATCCTTAATCTTTTGTAAAGTACACATGTCATATTTTGCATATTTTTCTCATGTTGCAACAAGTAATTTTTTAACGAATGACAAGTCCTATTATTCCACAACATATGCAAGAGTGATGCTAACCAAATATAAATGATCCTCGTCTAATTATTCCACAACATATGCAAGAGTGATGCTAACCAAATATAAATGACCCTTGTCTAATTATTCCCATAACATATGTAAGACTAATTCTAGTCATATACAGGATATTTCTGGCCAATTATAGAGGATTCTTGAGTAATTCTCTTTTACATTGTAATGTTTCAAAATTTAAAACTAAAAACTAAAGACTATTTATAAAATTTACATTCAAATCTACATGAAAGTGTTTGCTATATTTCATCTACCAACCATTAAATTGAAACTATGTTCAAGTTATAAAATATAAAAACTCTCTCTAAATCAATAAATATTCATTTATTGATAAATTAATAAATTATTTATTTATCTATAAATAAATAATTTTTATGAAATAATAATTCTTTTTAGTCCAAGGATATTATTTTGTAGAGAATTTACTGTATATCTTTGTATAACTCCAAATTATTACGAGTATTAGGCATGTGCATTAAATTTATAAAATACATATGTTAAGTTGCTTACTGAAACAAATATGGCAGCCATAAGTTGATGTGTGTATATATATAGAGCCCGGTTCTCAAAGAATGTTTGTAGATAAATATATACTAACATTTTTCTCAAAACCTTTGGATTTAAATCCAACAATTCCATTAAATGAACAGTAAAAAAGTGAGATATACAGTATCTTTTAGAAAACAATACTGCACAGTGAAAAGTATATTGTTGTTGTGCATGTCTATCTCTCTCCTCAACCCTCTCTCTGTCTTTCTCTTTCATTTTCTCTCCTTACCTTTTCATCCTCTGGGGACGTTCTATGAACATTCGTAGAGAACATAATACAATATATACATATAAACAACATACGGAGGAGCTACTATATTGATATAAGATGCTTTTATAAATATACTAAATATTTTTAAATAATTCACCTAATTTTGAAAAACACTTTAGTTGTAAATTAAAATAAAAATGTTACAAAAATCCTTTTTAAATAAGTAACATTTTTAGAATCTCCATAATTTATTGGAGAAGTGGTGTAAAGAGAAGTAATTATATTATATAATTACTCAACATGTTTTTATGTGTGCATATATAGTCTCACTGTAAAATTGTTTTGTTGTTAACATTAATATTTAAAATTTAGGGAAAAATACTTATAAGTTTTTAAAAATTTAAAACTTCGGTGCACTTATAACCTCACCCTCAGGCAAGGGAGCAAGCACACCCTCTTCAGTGCACTTACAGCCTTGCGCTCCTGGCTGTTGCGAGTACGGGTGTTAGTTAGCAATGGTGAAACCAGAGGCAAGATTAAGGAGGCGTTGACTTCAAAATTAAAAAAATTATAAATATTTTAAAAAAATTAAGACTACATGTAGTTCACCCTAAAAAAATGTGGAAAAAATAGATGACCTGAATAATATGAAGTTTGACCTAGAATTAGAAATCCTTTCAAAACTAAGTTTTTTTTTTAAAAAAACATATAACTTAAGAGTAAAAACAAAGAAATTTCAAAATATATTAAAATTAAAATTTGTGAAATAAAGCCCAATGTAATTTTTTTTTTCTTTTTTAAAAGAAAATCTAAACATTAATAAACAAAGAAAAGAAAATTTAATTTGATTTCAATCTTCTTTGTTTTTTTAGTTACATATGTTAGTTCGGGAGGGGTAGGTATGTGATAATTTTTGCTCAACCTCACAACTAATGAAATTACACACGCACTATCATGCAAGAGAGAAGAGACACACACAAGTTGGTTACCTAGTTCGGCACAATCTTACCTACATCTAGGGGCTGAACGCGAGAAAACAATCAACTAAAAGAGATAAAGGAATGAAGAGTACAACACACTCTCTCGTTCACACAATAACAAAGAAAACCCTCTCAAGATTGCATGATGCCCACTCTCCTTAACACGCACATTTTCGGGTTCTCCCTCGTGGCTCTTCTTAAATCTTCAAGTAGAGTATCTTATATGAACATCCTTATGTCCCAACAAAACTTTCTCTTTTAGATTTCTCAGTGACTTCCTAAATTGGACACTTTCCAAAGTTAGATGTTGCAACCAAACTTGGAACACGGCCCACCTTGTTGAACCTGACTGAGTTCTAGCCCAGTTGCAACCGAACTTGCAAAACCTTCAATCCTCCGGGTTCCTTCAGTTCGCTACGTAGTAGTTGACTCATCCTGAGCTCCTCTTTCCTGCAACTGCTTACTTCCTCATGTCATTTCAGCATGCCCTTCTCCCAAGATTCACACACAAATCTATCTTACCAAATATGGTCTCCAAAGATCTCCCAATCTTCTTTCCAAATTTGGTCCAAGTTTGGTCTTCACAAAATTATCAAACTTGATCTTCATTCATCTAAGTTTGGTCTCCAATATTTTGTTACTAAACTTGATCTCCTCTTATCCAAGTTTAGCCTTCAATATCTTCCAAGGATGATCTTCAATCATCCAATCTTGGGTCTCTAATCCTCAATCAAATCTCACCATATGTGTCTTGTATCCTTGAATAGCTTAGCCAATAATTACCCTTCATAGCAACTTATGCTTCATGCAATCTTCATGATAATCTTGCCAATCAATAAGTTATTCCTCTCTTTGAAAGTAAACCTCTCATGAAAGAGTTTACCAAAAATATAATTCATCATCCTGGATCTTAACAAAGATAACTTGCTCTTCAAAAGAGATCCTTTTACCTTGAAGCTCATGCTAAAAACAGATTTTCTTCATACGGATTATTGAGAGACTTTCTCCAAACATAGTCACCTACCAAGATCTTCTAGCCACACCACCAAGTTCTTTTGTCATTTCATCATCCTAGTCACCTTGTCATCGTTGCTTGTGCCACAACATCTGCTTGTTTGTCACATAATGCCATCTTTAGGCTTCCAGACCTAACTACATCAATTTTGTTTGTTAATTATAAAGCCCAATCTAAAATTCATTAACAAATCTTCACCATCTTAAAATTCTATTCAAAATCTAATAAGTAAATAAATAAAGCTGGAAATACCCAAAAAAGTCCCTCCAAGTTACACTTATTCACAGATCGTCTAGTCAAATTTGGGTATTCCCAAAAAGTCCTTCATTTTTCTGATAGTTTACTTTTTAGTACTTCTATCATAAAAGTAGCTGACGTTGACTAAAATGTCCCTCAGCTTTTAAGCGAAAACACATGATATTAAACAAAAAAGTCAGATATTAAATCTATGGGCGAACTTCTTCATCTTCATCTTGATTTTCTTTTTTCTTTCATTCTGAGTGCTTTGGAAAATGATTTTAGGGTTTGGAAAATCCCTCTTTTGATCTTGGGAAGTTGTAACCAATTAGGCACTTCTTAAAAAAAAAATAATAATAACCAATCAGGTATGCTAGTAATGGCAAATATATTTGTATTTAAAAATGAATAATTTAAAAAGCAAAGATTTTTTAAAATATATTGAAAACGTGAGGGGGTTTTATGGAATCGAAAGACTTAAAAGAATTTTATGTTACTTTTGTCTAAAATTTGTGTTGAAATTAAAGTTTTCGCAATAATTATTTTTAAAGCTATCATTGGGCGAACAACCATTTAGTCTATTGACGTTGGATCTTAAGGGATAAGGTGTTGGTATCTTCCAAGCAGTTTGAAATTCAGCCTGAGCAAAACAAAGGCACAATTGTCACATCCAGACCCACTGGCCAAGCACACGATAATTGCTGAAACTACCCGAGAAGAGGTCTAGACAACACCCTAGCCTCAAGCTAAAGCAAGACATCATGGAGAGGACTGAGGACCTGCTCATACTTGTTCAATATCATAAAATAAATAAAAGATCACACAAATGATTCAAGAAAGATTCAGTCAAACAAATACAAGGAAAGAAAGAGTATACAACAATATATCACGCAACCCTCAAATACAAGTATAGAAAAGAATAGATAACAATTAACAATTAAAATTCTTAACAGTCTAGTGGATCCGGTAAATATGCTGAAGAAAACAATAATCCCCAAACAGACCATTACCATAGATGCACACTGCCTTGCGGAACTCCTAACGCACCACCGCTATGCTATGCTAGATCTGGGGAAAGACAGGAGTGGATGAGTAACGCCGTTACTCAGTGAGGAACAACGCACAACACATTAGAGTAATAAAGTCATTGGAGAATATCAAACTCGATGCACAATATCCACGTAATACAGACAACAACAACAATAATAATAATAATAATAATAATAATAATAATAATAATAACTTACATATAAAAAGGTAGATTTCTCATTTTCTATGCAAAATAAAGTTTTCAAACTCTGGGAATTCAGAGATAGTTATAATGTATATGTCAAATCTTGACATGTGCCAATATAAAAATATTCTAATATAATCCAACAAGGTTTATTAAAAATATTTTAAAGCACAAAAAAACATTTAATAGAAGTTGACCAAACCAACATTGACTGAGCGAATACACAAGGTCCCGCTAAGGGTTTTATCAAATAATGAAAAATCCTCTACTTGGCGTTGGTCTCCGGCGTTACAGATGCTAAAACATGAAGCTAGCCAAAACATATCTGACCTAGTTGTGGCCACAGTTAGGTTTCACCAAGGGTTTTCATACGCTCTTTATCAAAAGCCCTACCTTGGCGGTGGTCGCTGATCAACCATGTAGTGACTCAGGATATCTCAATATCACACACATCAAGAGCTCTACAACACTCCTTACATAGAAAAACCCAGAGTCAATCACGCCACCTCTAGATAGGCAGGACTGAAGAGACCGCTACACTACAGTGCTGGATATTGTCCACAATTTCGGCCTAATGCCTGTGAGGCGTAGCCTGCTATCACCATCAAATTCCAATAAACACATTAAAATATTATTAGGTTAAAAGGATCACTTTTCAGCTCCAAGCCTTAATCCAAACAAACATACTTTGAAAAGCAATTTACTCATAACTGGCAAAACGGAAAATACACATATAGTTACTCATGAAACTTAACATATGCCTGAACATAATATGAGTTTCAAGGTCCATAAGAAAACCTTTCAAATGCTTTTGAGAGAAAGAGCAAGATAGTACATGAGCTATAAGAAATACTTAGCACTCATATAAAAGCTATGCATTTAAACAATATCACCAATCATATAGTGCAATACATAGATTTCTTCCGTAGATAAGATTGTAACCAATAGTACACATACACGAGTGTGTAAACCACAATAGAATCAAGAGATAGATATCAATATAGAAACTTCTATAAGTTCAAAACATTTCCAAATAAAACAATGACCCATATTTAGGCTTTAAACATACCACAATCAAAGCAAGGATTTATAATTATAATATTGATCATGAATATGAGGAAATCTCTAATTTCAAGCTCGACATCATTATGCCCAAAATACAAGTAAAACATGCAAATACTTGTAAGAAACCATGATAGTATTATAACCATATTATAGTGGTAAAAAGCATAAATGAATTCATGAATAAATTTAAAAACCCTATCCACTCACCAACAAAGGCTCTTAAAAAGTCATTTCCACTCCTCCGCGAGCTCCTCGCCATACTCGGAGGTTGTTCTACCTAGCAAGCAAGAACATAACACATGAAAATGACGAAAACAAAAATTCAGAAAAATGACGTGCGTGATTCCCCTAATCCTCGCAATTTGGCCCCGATTGGTCTCAAACGACGCCCCATTTACTCAAAACAAGAACCAATAGGTTCTTAACATTAAACTCTATGATTCTACCCAAAAATGGGAAGAAACAAAACAAGATTTCGGTTACTATAGTACAAATACAGTAACATCTCTCATGATACAATACCACCAAAGTTGTTACAGTAACAATTGAAATGGTACACTATTTCCATTGAAAATCATCAATTTTACACTGATTTTTACAACACCGAAACCAAAGATTTTTAACAAGAAATGAAGACATAAAGATCACAAACTGATAGGAGTCATTTTGGATACAAACAAGCCCAAATCAAGAAAGATATGAACGATTTGGATGATAACGCTATAAATGAATCAAACGAAGTAAATAACTAGAATTTCAAGAAAATATCAAAGTAAAAGCATTCTACTTTAAGAAACAATTTAAAAGCTTGGATTATCAAAATCCGCTCCCAGAAATTTGCAGATGAAAAGACACAGTAGCAAGTTGAAAAAGAAGATGAACCAGAGAAAGAGAAGAAGAGAGAGAGATAGAACGAGAGAGAGAACAATAAGCTATCTATTCTTTTTGAAAAATAAAGAAATTGGTAAAATTATTATTTTTCCCCCCAACTAAGAGAATGAATAAGAAAAAAAAACCAAATGACTCTTAGTTTTGGCTAAATTTCACATGAATACCATTTATGCCAACGTGCAAAAGATCATGAACACAAAATGACCATTCTACCCTAAAACAGATATAAATGTTAACAAGATATGAGGTTCAAATTACAACCAAGTTCCACACTAATTGCTCTGATGAGTTTGCTGTAGCACTATATGTTATGTCTCCTTAATATGTTACTTATCAGGAGTAAAAATTTTGAATGCTCACTGTACTTTGCCTAATTTCCACTTTGCTCATTGATTTTCAATTTGTACCTTTTCAATCACTGAGAATCAATTCCTTTTCTCCGGGAGGTCATACATAGGATTCCGGTTGATTTTTGCTTAGCTGGCTGTCGGAAGTACACATCAGCCATTAATTTTGTAATTAATTAGTCCACGTTGGGGTGCCACATCACCTGAGAACTTCAACCTGTTTTCTCATCCACGTCAGCCTCCAACTCGGCGTCACTCATCCTTGTCAGCCTACGCATCCTCTTTCTTTTGAGAGAGCCACCACCCCGCCAGCATCTCCTACATTCCCGACTTGCAACCGGAAAAGAAGATCTTCGCCGGCGGTGCGATCTTTCATCGAAGGAATCTTCCTTCACCGATAGGGAAGAGACCATAACACTGCATCAACTGAGATCCGGCCAATCAAGGATGGGAGAGAGATAATGGTGGAGCAGTTCTTTCACGGCCAATCACTGGCTGCAGCAATCGACCAAGAAAATGGTGGAGGAGCAGTTCTGTTGCAGTGGCAATTGTTGAGAAGGGCTTCTGTGGGACATCAGTAGTAGGTGTCGGTACCCAGTTGTAATGCGAGATTTTGTGATGAATCGACAACAAATTCAGTGATTTTATGATGAATGATTAGCAATAAATGAAAGATTTATTAGTATGATGAATGATTTGTAAATTCGATTAGTTGATGCTTACAAGGAGATTGCGTATCATATGTTATTGTTCTGGCACAGAACCTGTTTGTTAGAATGCCAACTAGAGAAGTTTGTTACAATTGGCATGATTCCTGTTTTATTTTTTTTTATAGAAGCATCTTTGTGCAGACAATTACTTAATTCTGTGTAACCTGCAACAAGTTCAACAGGCTGATTCATCCAATTAAGTGGGAGGAGATCACCAGCACATCACTAATAGCAATACTATAGAATACAATACTGCAGAATAAAATACTCCAGAAAGAAAGGATGAATACAACTCTCCATCTGATTTTATTAACACACAAACAAAGTGATAAATTGGTC
Source organism: Dioscorea cayenensis subsp. rotundata (assembly GCF_009730915.1). Classification (NCBI taxonomy): domain Eukaryota; kingdom Viridiplantae; phylum Streptophyta; class Magnoliopsida; order Dioscoreales; family Dioscoreaceae; genus Dioscorea; species Dioscorea cayenensis. The sequence goes on from NC_052484.1 coordinate 15,179,663, forward strand.
TATAGACATAAATTGGTCTATACAATAAAATACTGCAAAAAGAAAGGATGAATACAACTCTTCATCTGTTTTATTTAGTCATAAATACTGATTCTGCAAACATAAATTGGTCTGCAGTAAAAAAAAAGTTACTGTTTTGTTTAGTCATAAATACAGATTTTGCAAACATAAATTGGTCTACAGTCACAAAAGTTACATGTTCCAGGAGTTCACATGCTAGACCTGATAAACTTGTTAAAGTTCAAACAAAACAAAGTGCACAACCTATAAACACTGCAAAGAAATAAAAAAAGGTACAACATTTGAAGCACTTCTTCCTTTGAGGATGTATTTTATTGTCTTCCAGCTCCACTGCTTCCCCTCCAGGACCTGGTGGCAACCACACCTTCTTTTTTTCTCCCCGCTACCCAATTTGTTGTTGTCTTCAGATTTTTTATCAAGTATTACTCCTCGCAATATAGAAGGTCTTGCTGGAAACTGCTTCCTAGCCTGACTTTTGCAGAGCTTTCTTTCTCCTCCTACATTCCCAATTGTTGTTGTCACTCCTCCCGCACTTGACTTTGAAGGATTTGAAGGTCTAGAGGTGGGTTGAGTTGATATTCTACTGATCTACACTTGAAAGGGCATGACAAGGTTAGTGTTTTGCAGTTCTGTATGTACTGTCAATAATTTGAAATTCAGTTTTAATAATTGAGTATTTTCCTAGGTTAGTTAATGCATTCCTTTGGTATTGACTTTGTCGAAGAAGAAGCTGGCCTAGTTTCATCTTCTGCAAGATTCTGGTATGCAGGTGATGAAGCCGATATATTTCCACTTACTTGAATACTCTCTTTTGGTAGGATACCAACAGGCACATTGAATACCTTTAGATAGCTTGCCACACCAAGGAAAAAAATATATCCAAGTTAACATAGGTCATAACAATGAGGGAAGCAAATTGATTTACACAATACCTGTTCAGCTAATGATGCAATTGGTATTCCCACATGGCTTTGGATAGGTATGTCAATTACCTTAACACAGACAAAGTTAATATAAGCTAAAGCTTACAGTATTCACATTGTGTAAGTTAGAAAAAAACCTGTGAAAGTTGTTCTTGACTCCCAAGTGCCATTCCATCTGCATTATCCCCACTTGCATGGCTGTCCCTCATTACTTCAGCCTAATATTTACAATGGAATTAGTTTATAATAAATTAAAAAACTCACCCCACATCATGTATATACCTCAATAATATGCTCCTGAAGGACCTAAGGATCAATGGTCTCCATGGGGTCCTCTTCAGTGCTACCACACTGGCAAAATTAAATGGGTTATCATTAGCAATTCAGAAATTACAAATGCATTTTTAAAACAATTTTGACTGTCCCCAAAGGTGCTCACAGCAAACTGTCTCCTCCCAGTTTGATTATTGTTCTGCACATATAAGTGTATTAATAAGTCAAATTCATATAAAGCAATCAACAAGCAATCACTCATATAATAAAGCTGATGCACATTAAAACCCATGACTTACTTGTAGTCCATGGAATCTCCTGTTGTGGCCTGCAATCCCACAAATACTACATTTGATTATTACCTTTTTCCTGCAGACTATCCCCTTTGTAAATCCAGTGTCTTCTTCAAGTGGGTCTTTCCTCCTTAGCATAGGTTTCTTACCCCTATTTCTGTTTGCTGGTTTAGGTGGAATCATGGGGCCTTATGGACTTTTGGGCCAACAATTAGAGCTTTGTGTGGGGTGGAGGATGTGTTCATAAGTTGCTAGGTAAGTGGTAACATTATACTGCTCATTTAGGTAATCCTCGGGTCTTTTTATTTTGTAATATAGAGATGAAATTGCATGAGGACATGGGATACCCATTAACTACCATTTCCTACAAGTGCAAGTTTGTGCATCACAATCAACAATCTCTACACACAACTTGGTATTTATCCCCACCACTCCAAGTTGTCTTACATGACCAACTAAGTTGTTTGGCTTTTTCCAACTTCTTTAAAATCTTAGGTCAATGTTCAGTTGTGCATTGCCTCATTACATATCTTCTTTTTTGGATTCTTTCCATAAGTTGTGTTCTAATCATTTCATTCATGCTAATTATACCTTGGTTCTAGCTTCAAGAATTGTGCTGTTGAAGCACTCACACATATTATTGAGTAACATGTCACACTTGAATTGACACTTAAAGTGTGACTTACTCCAGTTCACCGGGTCAATGTTTTTCATATAAGTGTATGCGTCACCTGACATACTTTTAAGAATGTCCATGGCATGATTAAATGCTGGTATGTAACTAGACCTGGAACAAGACCACAACTACTTATTAAGGGCCTTGCCTCCGAATTTTTTCCTAAAATTTGTATGCAAATGCCTCATATAGTATCTATGTTCACTGTATGGGAATAACTCTTCAATGGCATTTTGGAGGCCCTACATGGTCAATGTTTTAATTTATTTGTTTGATTCATTTACAAGTCCCCATGAAGTGATGAACAAGCATAAAAATAAATAAATAAATAAAACTCCAAGTCAGTGACTAGATATGAGCATAACAAAATATTAGACATGAGTATAATCATTTACAATGACAAAGATAGTTTAAATGCACTTACTTTCTGTCTATCACTCATAAATGCCCAATGGTAAGAGTTGGATATTTCTAGGTCATCCGACAGTAGCTCTAAAACCAACGCCAGTTCTCATAGTTCTCCCTATTGACCACTGCCCAGGCAATTGGATAGATGCAGTCATTTGCATCTATACCAACTGTTGCCAACAAGTGTCCCTCATAGTAGCTCTTCAGAAAGCATCCATCAATAGATATGATCTGCCTACACCCTGCCAGAAACCCTACCCTAAGCGGGGACAAGCACACATACATTACTTCGAACACAGCCTCAGTGCATCTGAATTTCACGGACACAAAATTAAATGTCTAACAATAAATGTGCTGATTACTAACACAACATAACAAACACAAAATATCATATATACCTCAATGCTATGTTTTTTGCTCTCCATGCCTCAACCTACTGATGTTGACCTCTTGATTAGTCCTAACTGCTTGGATGATACCTGAAAGTTTCCAACTTGGCTCTGATCTAAACTGATTTATGTACTGCTTTGCTATCCATTTAGCAATAACATACCTGATATTGTGATCTCGGGAACATTCATGCTTCAGATGTCCTGGCTTAATTTGAATGGTGTTCTTGTCTGTATGCATTGGCGATGCCCATAGGTAGAAGGGACAATTCTTCGTACAATAGGCTTTGCATCTTGTTTTATCACTTGGCCTAAACTTCAGCATACACCTATGTTTTATTCCATAACTCTTGACTGCTTCCTTGAATTGTTTAAAAATCTTGAATTTCATGCCAACCTTGAATTGTGGGTCCTTCATATCTCTGTCTTCTTTAAACTCACTATATCTAGGTTTTGCTAGATTGATTTCATCTTCAACTGTGGATGAATATGAGTCTAACTCATCAGATTCAGTATATTCAGAGACAACATCCACATTGTCATTATGTACATTCCTGGCCACTTCTTCTTATACCCCTGTGCCTGCCGTTGGGACTTCATCTTCAGTTGGTGCATTTTCCTTTGTATCTTCTTCACTATGAAAACTGTACTCAGAGTCTTGAATATCACTTTTATTAGCATCATCATCGGCATCAACATCAGCATCACCAACAGCATTAACATCAGCATTACCAACAGCATCAGCAATCTGCTCTTCATCTACATGTAATTTTCCAAACACAAGTGCATGTTCTGGTGAGTCAGGTAAATTCTCCTCCACATCCTTATCTTGATCAACATCAACATCTGCAACATTTTGTAAGCCATCCCCGCAATCAACTCCAATCTGAGTAGTCCCCTTCACATAAACGTTTATGTTCCTACTGCCGCCCACAGATTTTGCCATTTTAATCACATCCAAATCATTCCGCATTTCCACCATCCTTACCCATTCACCAATAGTTTCTCTCCACCAAAAATTGCAAGTTGTTACATCTAATTTCATCTCCCTAGCCATCTGTAGAAGCTCTAATCTTGAAATAAAAGCAGCATCGCAAACGTCCACATACCCTCCAAATCTGGCTTTATTCAAACTCACAAAATCACCTAACCCATAGTATATGTGTATTGTGAAGTACTTTGCGATGGGCACTACAAAAAAAATGAAATTTATTAATGAATTACAAATGATACCAAATCTGCAATGAGTTTGGTACAAGGGTGTCCCCACTAACCAAAAACATAGTAATGTTAATATACACACAATCAAGTACATTGGGAAAAATTATCATAATTGAGTTGTCCCCACTAAAGGAATTCTCAAATAACCCTGATTGAAACATGCAACAATGTACAAGTGCAGGTGAATTTTAATTTAAAGAATTATATTACATGGATGTCTCAATCATGACAACTGATACAAATAACCAAAAACCATTAAAAAAAATGACGAGAGATATAAACATCTTCACAAATTCAGAACAGATCATACATAAATTAAACAAACCCCCGTATGCAACAATAACCTCCAAGCCTTCACAGATAATGAAATCCTAATTTCAACTTCGAATTAACTAATCTTTTCCTGCATGTAATTCTAACAAAAACAACCATGAATGCGATCAATAAAAGCCTTACAATACTCCGGTGCTTCCTCATTCCCGCATCTTATTTGCCAACTCCCATTAATGATGTTGGGCCGGTGATCTGCTCTAATCTGCCTCTCACTTGTTCAAATGCTACAACCAGTGATGCTGGGCCACTCTCCTCTCACTCCCACCCTTGATCAGTTGGATTCTGGGATGCAGCCTCCTCCACACTGGTGAAGGAAAAGATGCCTCCGATGAAATATTGCACTGCCAATGGATGATGGTACCGCGCGACGAAGTTGGAGCTGGAGTGGGGTCGCACGGCTACGGAGTTGGAGCTGGGTCGCTGTTAAAGAAAGGGGAAAGTGGGTGGGGTCGCGGCTCTCTCAAACGAAAAAGAAAATTAGGGCTGACGAGGATGAGTGACGCCGAGTTGGAGGTTGACGCGGATGAGAAAACAGGTTGAAGTTCTCCAGGTGACGTGGCACTCCAACGTGGACTAATTAATTACAAAATTAATGGCTGACATGTACTTCCGACAGTTAGTTAAGCAAAAATCAACTAGAATCCTATGGATGACCTCCCGGAGAAAAGAAATTGATTCTCAGTGATTGAAAAGATACAAATTGAAATTCAGTGAGCAAAGTGAAAATTGACCATAGTACAGTCATCATTCAAAATTTTTACTCTACTTATCAGTATTCATTTAAAAAAAAAACCCAAAAATTTGTCGGCATAAGATTTTTCTTTGCACGAAACCCTAGGCACAAACCTTTAATCATCACGTGCCCTTCACGTGCCATCATTCTCCCGCTCAGTTTTTCATCTTCAAAGCCAAATTGCTGCCTTGGAATCGAATTATCATCAATTGGGAAAGAGAAAGAGCTTCAATGGAACACCAGAGCCCTTGCCCGCCGACCACCGTCCGCCGGAACCCTCATCGGAAGGCTCGGAAAACTCCCTCAACCCTCCCCCCTCGAGATCCACCACCGTCGGCACCGTCAACCATAGCTCCCTTCCCCATCGACGAGCTTCTCCATGCCGATCCCCCTCCTGACCCTCCACACAAGTCACAATCTCTCTCTGAGAAGCTTAATGTCTTTCTCCGGATTCGGCCTCTTGATATCGTGCCGCCCAAGCTCGGAAAGAACCCCTCCGCTGCCGCTTTGAAGAAGAAGGGAAAGGGAAAGTCTCCGAACAATTTGAAGGGAAGGAATAAAAATGTTTGCTTGGTTATGAATGATTCGAGCTCTGTCACACTGTCTGCCCCAATCTCAGCATTGGAGTCAAAGAGGGCCAAAAGTGAGGTCTACGATGGTTTCTCTCATGTCTTTCCTTCGGATTCTATTCAGGTGAGCTCTCTGTGTTCCTTTTAATTAAATAAAACTCTTATTGTGATTGTTTGGGTTTAAATTGCACGCAGACTATTTGATTTTTAAGAACTTTATTTACATTTTGAATGAATAATCTACTTGTAAATCTAATTGAACAAGAAAAATGATAAATTGATGATGGTGAATGCCTTTTCAAAGTGATAGATCAGTTATATTTGCTCCATTGTAAATTTATATTTAGCTTCATCCATTAATGAAATCAGATTGAATATTTCATATTCAATCTTTAATTTATTTTTGGGTGTATATGGATTATTGTGTAATTGTTAGACATGGTCCTCATTGAATTTTCTGATCTAAAACTAAATGCAAGTATTTTTTTTTCTGTATAATATCATGCTGACCCTTCTGCTTATGAAACTAGTTCATTATTTTATAAGAGAAAATCTTAAGTAGTGGCCATAGGAAGATAGAAAGATTTTTTTGTGCTTGCCTTCAATGTTATGTAACTGGTGGGTTGAAGTTACCTGATGTAATGCTATACGGGGTTGTTTGCATTTAACATAGACACCATGTTTCCAAAAAACAAAGACCAAATATATTCACCACTTGGAAACTGTAATCATATACTTATTCATAATACTTATTCATAAACCACATCAATTACATTTAAATGTTAAAGTGATTTTGTTGGAATTTTGATTTAGGATTTGAACTCTCCATTTACCCAATAAAATGGATGTTAGCAATGACTTTTTTAAACATCCAATGACTTTTTTTAAGGTTGTTTCTAAAGATAAGGAGATTGCAATGTCATCCAGTAAATCCTTAGAAGTCTCATTGTGAAGCATTTAGGGCTGTAAACGAGCTGAGCTTTGCCTTGTTCAAGCTTGGCTCGTTACTATTTAATCGAGTTCGAGCTCGAGCCGAGCTTTCTTTGAGCTTCATTTTTCATGTTCAAACTTGGCTCGTTACTATTTTAATCGAGCGCTAGCTCTAACCGAGCTTATTTCGAGCTTCATGCTCGAGCTCAACTTGTTAAGAAAATTTGAAACTTAGACTTGGCTCATTAGCTTGATTAAGGCTTAATTATTTTTTTATATTCTACTTTTTTATTTAGTAAAGTATCATTTAAAGCTTATTTAATGAATTATTATCAAGTGTGACTCAACTCGATTTGAGTTTGAGGATTATTTTAGTAAAAGAATAATTTAAGCTTGTTTATGGAATCATTAAGGTTTGTGTTCAAGCTTGTTAAAATTTTTATTAAATAAGTTAACAAATAATTACAATAATAACAAAATAAACATTGTGATGTAACTATCTATAAATATTTTTTTTGTAATATTATTAACGATCCGGTAAATAATCTTGTTCATGACACTATGAATAATTATATTAATGATTGTTACAAATAAAATTGTAAATGATACTATAAACGAGCTTTTAATTATACAATAAACGAGTTGTTCACAAGATTTAATGAGCCGAACTTGGTAATGTTCAAGCTTGCCTCATTTATCTTGCGAACTCATTTAACTTAATGAACTAGTTGACTCGAGCTTTTAACGAGTTGAGCCTTCGAATAGTAGTTTAGAGCCCTATATGTGTGACTCAAATTGACAATAACGACATAGTCACATATACACCTTAATATACATACATATATATATATATATATATTAATGTAATATATATATATATATAACCGAGCTTATAAACGAGCTTGTTCATGAGCTGTGTTCGCTAGCCAAAACGAGCCGATCTTTAAGCTGCTCAAGCTTGGCTCGTTTATTAATCGAGCTTGAAAATGATGTTCAAGCTTGGTTCGTTTATAATATGAGCTAAACATGAACGAGCCCTTACCGAGACAAATACCGAGCCGCTCACGAACGGCTCGGCTCAAATACACCCTTAGAAGCATCATTTAGATTATTAATGTTAACTTTTCAAATGCAGGTTGTGTCTTAGTTGATTTATAACATTTGGGCATTGCTATAGATTTCTTTGGGTAATTGATATGAATGTATTCTCGATTTGATGATATTTCTTTAGGCTTATGAGCAAACTAGTCTTTTTATGTATCTGTATCTGTATCTGTTGCTTGCATGCGTTACAAAAAGGCTCATGACATTTATCAATTAAAATACATTAGTCCTAAGTTTTTAGAACCTATCTAGTCCAGTTCCTGGAATTCTAAATGCTTTTTAGACTTGAATCCCTTCACTTGCTAATGTTAGTTCCATGTGAATGAGAACCTTCTTAGAGTGAAACCTTCATTCTATTGTGCTATACTTAGGGTCATGTTAAATACCGTTTTAAAGGGGAAGATGATTGTTCTTATTAGTAGACCATAAGGTGTGTTTCAGAACCTACATAAAAAGGCATGCATTTTTGTTATCTTTGATGTCTTAATTTGTCATATATTGAAGTTCTGAATTAGGTTTTCCTAGAGCTTGTCTTCTGTTTAGATGCATATATATATATATAGTACTTAAACAGTTTCTGATGAGGTATTTCTTGTTTAGAAAGAAGTTTATGAGAGGGTGATGGATCCATTAGTGGAGGGTTTTATGGATGGAAAAAGTGCTCTTTTGGTTGCTCTGGGTCCTACTGGTTCTGGAAAGACGCATACAATGTTCGGTTGTCCAAGAGATCCTGGGATGGTTCCGCGGGCATTGCAGAAGATTTTCAGTCACTTAAATGAGAGTGGTGATTCTCACCCATCCAGGTCTTAATTGGCTACAACACTATTATTTAACTGCTTTTCTAGTTTTAGAGTTTGCAATTTTGTGGTTGATCGCAAGGAAGAACCAAAATCTTTGTATATTGATTTGTTCATGATCGCGTTTCTAATCTTCCATTAGATAAATGATGATAAAGAAATGTAGTAGTCTTGTGTGTGATAGAAACTTTTCCATTTGGCAATTAATGTTTCTAATTAAATTTCCAAGTCATCTCCTTGTATTTAACATTTTTTTTAATCACTATTTTTTTTCTTTATAATGAACCATTGATTTGTGTGTGTGTGTGTGTGTTAATTTCTTCTAGCTCAAGATAATGTCATTTTATATGTATATTTAGCCAGGTTTTACCTGTGAGAATTCTGTTAGTTAAGTTACATTTAGTCAACCACTTTACTAGGGTAAAGGGGTTCACATCAAACTATATCTACAATCTTTGTTTTTATTTTTTTCTTCTGTTGTTTCAAGAACTAGTTTCCTAAACGTCTTGCCTTTTGATCATATGCTATGAGTGATCTCATGTAGCATTGTTGGAAATATAGTACCACATCGGTTGTGTAATAGAACTATAATGGGTTTATATATAGGTATAGAGGTTGAGCCACTAAGTCTTGAGACTTTTTGGTGTAAGACCCCTAAGCCCATATAAAGCCCATATAGGGCCCACTAGTACCAAAAATATAAAATCTAACAAGCATACATCCTTGTTCATGTCTTAATGTTTTAATTATCCTTTCCCTATGTTCTCTCTTCTGTTTTACAATAAATCTTGAAATTGGCATAGCTTCACATTAGGTTCACTTATTCTTAACTATTTCAAACTTATCCTTAATATGCCTTAAGTCTATGTCTTTGCTTTCAATAGCATTGTTAACAATTTAGACGTACTTCCTATCATTACAGGTCATATTACTTGTCAATGTTTGAAATATATTCAGAATGGGGGAAAAGTGAAAGGATCCTTGATCTGTCACCTAATGGAGTTGAGCTCTCCCTTCAGCAGTCAAGTGTGAAAGGCCTTCAAGAGGTAGCACCCATTTTCTCTTCATGTGTCTTTGTAGCATTTGATTTGTGCGTAAGATCATTCTTTTTTATTTGCAGGTCATGGCTTGCAACCTCACACAAGCTGAGAGCCTAATTGCTCATGGAATGCTAAAACGTGCTACTGCTGCTACCAATGCAAACAACCAATCAAGGTATTTTTCAATAGAGAAATCATATTCATTATTCCCAAATTTCAATTTGCAATTTATTATTGATTTTGTTGTAGCACATGTAGAAATTATGGTGGCAATATTGTTTTCTCTTCTTTTCTTTCCTAGGAATTTAACCAGCATTCTTGTTCCTGCATATGCTTTCATTTTCAACTTTTTTCATGGACCTCATGGTAGAAGATGCTATTAGCATGATTGCCATCTATTTTCATATTAAAGCAGAAACATAAACATAATAATTTTCTATCATCTTAATTGTTGTGAGCATTAACATCCTAATTGTTCTTGCAGTCGTTCTCAATGCATAATAAACATTCGTAATGATCTTAGAAATTTTGATGGCAAAAAAGAATTTCTCTCAAGTGGTGCTGTTCTTACAATAGCAGATCTTGCTGGAGCTGAGAAAGCAAGAAAAACGGGGAATCAGGTTATTCCAAGTGATTTTGCTTTCTTGATAGCATAGTTTTGTTTGGATTTTTCATCCCTAGTATATGAGTTAGAGGTGTAATTGAAATGATATAGCCTGAAGTATCTGCTGATGTTTTTTTTTTCTTTATGGTCGATCACATACACATGTATAAAACTTAGTAAGAAGACAAAGAAGAAAGAGAAGCATCTTGTAAACCAAAAATTAATGATTTATACATACCTGTAAATTCTTAAATTCATGATTTATGCATACCTGTAAATTCTTAAATTCATGGTTCTTATAGAGGCAATATGAATGCATCTATGATCTTATTAACCCATTGACATGCCCGAGAGTTTTGGCATTGTTTAGGATTTAAAGCTGCTTAAGAGCATTTGTCTTTCATTGAATTAGTTGCAGCATTTTGATTATAATGTCTCTCGAATTTGATATTTTTGTTTGTGTCAGTCTAATTCTTTGGATTTCTACTGTTATAGTAACCAGTGATATCGCTTATTTAGAAAAAATTTAGTTTATTTAGTGAGATTTTGTACCAGAAATTTGCAATACTTAATCATAATTTTATTTTCAGGGCACTAGATTGTTGGAGAGCAACTTCATAAACAACACATCTATGGTTTTTGGTCTTTGCTTAAGGGTATTTGCTTACTTATTGCCTTCAATTTTGGTTCTCTAGAATTTTATAGTTTATGTATAAAATGTTGTGGTTAGGCTTGTTCTTTAGATGCAAGTAGAATTATTTCATGCTTTGCATACTCATGGTTTTCTTTTTCTAGTCTTTGTTAGAGCACCAAAAAAATCCGAAGAAGCCATTGCAGAAGCACTTCAAGAACTCATTGGTATGTTAAGTTAATTCTTATTTCTATTAAAGATCAAGATTTTTATTTGTTGTTTTATGGATGTAATTATATTTTTCAATCCTAAAATGTCTACCTTTTCTTGTTTGGGACGCTTGCATATATCCTTCACGAAACCAAGGTTTACCTTTGCTAGACTATAATCACATGTGTATCCTATTAAATATTCTTACCAAAACACCTGTAACATTGTATTCTGTTGAAGAGAATGATGTTGGACCATTGTTTAACGATGGTTTTTGTGATCAAACTATTACTGGACTAAAAGAAATATTCTTTTCCATGAATATTGGAAAGTATTGTTGTAAATGGGTAATTTAGTAGATTTGTCAGCTATTAAAAACATGGCATATCTTTTTGTTTAAGAGTGATTTGTGAAAGTACACATTTAGTCTTAGAACTAGGTCCTATGTTCGGCTTGGTTCTTGAACATAAGTTGTTCAAATTGTTTCTATAACCAAAAGGATAAGGCTTGTTTGTTTCTCGGAAGTGAGTTGGAAGTCCAGAAGTCCAAGTGACACTTCAAAGAAATTCTAACTTCTTCCTAAAAATGTCACTTCGGTCATTTGGTTGGACACTGAAGTGGCATCGTTTTGACCACTTCAGTTATTTGATTCATGGAAATGAAAGCTTGGAAGCATGAATTCTGGGCTTCCTTGTATTTTGTTAGCTAGGTAAAAGGTATCAGGTCACCACTTTTCAGGGATGGTGAGATTAATTCTTTTTGGTGGGTGGGGTTTTTGGGTTAAATTATAAATTCTTTTGAGTTATATAAATTATATAAAATAATGATTATAATTTTGGGTAAACCGATTGAATTTGGATTTCTTAATGGTTGTGACAAGTGTTGTAACTTTGTAATAATCATTTTGGTGAAGCTAGCAATTTAATTATACTCATGAAATGATATTTTTTTTGAATGTTTTTGCCATTTTTTATTTTGATTTTTGGTACCAATTTGGATATCCTCAAAGTTAATTTCTTCACAACATTTTAATTATGTTTGCAACCCTCATTGTAGTATCCAATACATCTTGCAAAGTCAATATTTATTCATTTCTCAATTTGTAATTGCCATTTTCTTTTTGTTGTAATCATATTGATTTTATTCCTTAAACTCAATTAGGATGTTTCAGAACATTATAATTAATGCCATAACCTTCATTATAGTCATGCCAAAGGTTAACCATAATCTTATTATAGTCAGTAATTTATAATCTTCATTTTAGACTTTTATCTTTACAAAAATTATAATGGTTCTCTTTAAATCCATGCATGTGTATAATCATGACAATAACTTCCTTTATTTTGCTTGTTAAAAGCAAATAAAAATAGATAAAGGAGCACACTTCTAGTGCATCTATGTTGCATTAGGCATCTCATATCTCTTAAGTTATACACCTAGAAATACTTAATTGGCCCATTTTTCTAACACAGAAGGTGGGCCATTAAGGAACATATTGGCAATATTTTTATTTTTCACTAGATGTTGATACACTACAATAAGATTATTTTTTGCTTATCTTGAAAGTTCAAAATTGCATTTGATAAAATCACTAACCAATGTATCTTAAGATTATTAATATAGCGATGTTTTCAAATCCTTTAAGGACGCCATTACCTGTCATATCTACATTGCTCCTTTAGACTCAAGTGGGCTTTTGCCCCATCATGGTGAAACTTGTTCTTTAATGTTATTGTTGTTGGGAATTAATTTTTTGGAAATCATTATACATTCATTTGAGTTTCCTAGCCATGAATACTAATGTCTTCCTCGACATCATGGCCTTTGAAATCATGGTAAATAGTTCTTGCAAAAGAACCATTGTCATGATCATCTCTGCATATAATTTGGAACTTGTTGAATAATTGTATTGGTTGTTCAGCAAATCTTTGGCCTTAGGATGTTTGTGAATGAATTAAGTAAATATGGTTGTTTCTTGTTTGTAAATTTCAAATGTATTAGTTAAAATTGTGCCAATAATAAACATTGATCTCCACGCCAGTTTGGTATGTTTTATCTTCGAGCACTAATATTTTCAACTCCTTATTGCAACCCACCACACTATGCTCCAATAACTTATTAATCTTGAGAAGGTGTTGCTTCAAGGTTGCTAATATAATTATTGACTTTTATAGCATCAACTTAGTGTCTGTGAACTTTTGGTTGATAATGTTAGCTACATTTGTAAATGCTTGTCTTGAGCACAATGAGAGTGTTTACTCAAAGAACTACAAAATGAACCAAATACTTGGCCACAAGTGCTAAATGCACTCTCTGAAACAATTGTAGAAATAAGTATAACAAACACATCCTATTTAATTTACGAGAGGGCTTTATCCTTGGTGCTATTAGACTTCCACCTAAGTCCTCTGAAGTTTCTTGAGCTTTACTAGTTGAGGGTATTTTAGAGGTTGAAATTGGTGAACTATATTCTTCAAAAAGGGACATTAGTAGTCCATTCACTTGTGGCACCATTTCTCTTGCTTATGAAGCACCATATAAAGGTTTTCAAATCATGTTATAAAAATTAGTTGATGAGATAAGTTTGGTTGTTTGATTGAAGAAATGAGTAAATTACATCCAAACATCCCTTCAGTATCTCTTATTTGACTTATGAAGATTATATCATATTAGATGTATACATAAAAAAAGCAAAAAGTTATATCTTAATGAAATTGTATATAAAAGCTTATAATTCTTTTTGTTATTTTTGCAATATTACTTTGTATGTGCAATTGTAATAGTACTCAAAAAATTATTCTTAACAACCTTGATGCAGTTGACACAATCAGTATGGCTAACATTGTTGGACATAATATACCATCTACCAAGTTGGATTTATATACTATTACTTTAATTATAAAGGTGTTATAATTTGAGGTGGTTAAGACATACCACCATAATAACGTCACGTTTCAGATGACATGTAATAATTATTTATTTATTCTTTATGTTTTTTTCCATATGTAGGCATTGTGACATGCCATTGTTGATGTGTACCCCAAGCACTGTTTGTCAAGTAGTAATAAAGTTATCGTTCCCATGAAGACTTTGTGGTTGACTACCAAATTTTTTGCAATGAAGGGTTATCTAGACTAATTGATATATGTATTAGAAATTTAAAGAGCGAAACATAATTAAAACTAGGTTTAACAAGAACTAAAACAATTGATGATAGAGGGGGTCAATTCAAATTCTATGACTTCCAAGATTATGGTTCACCTCAATGATGAATGGAAAACCTTATATTGACTTTTTTCCGGTTAGGTTCAATTGTTTTGAAGGTACAATATCCTTGTACTTACTATTTCTTTTGAGAATATAACACGGTGCCTAATTTAGGTGAATTCCTACTTTTGTAATAATTAACTCTAATTAGACCCTTCGAATTCTGTGATGCCGATTGATCCTCAATTAATCCTAATCTAGGGCTTTAGGCTTAAACTTAGAGTTTCAACACCTTAGTTCACCTTTCGATCTTTTCCTTGGTGTCTAAATTCATGCAAATGTTGCCAAAGGACTTACAAGCATTTGTTATAAGATTAAATCAAAAGCAATTAAATATTAAAAGAGAAATACAGTCAATACAAAATTATCCATTGCATCAAATGGCTATTCCTAATCCTAGAATAAAAATGTTCACTCACACATAGCCGATATACACACTGAAAAATTCAATTTAAACATGAGCAAACAAGACTTTTAATGAAAAAAAAAGGGTGAAAATCTTTATCCCTAATCAAGTGGTTGATCTCTTGCTCGCCAATTGATTAATCAAGCTTGATCTTTGATCTTCCTCTTTCTTTTGATGATCTTGACGGTTCAAAGTAAGGTGAGATCTTTTCTTCGATATTCGCCGAATCTCTCTTCCTCTAGGTTGCCTTATATAGAGAGGGGATAAGCTTGGGTTTCTTTTCTTGCCACAAAATACGGGTGGTGTTGGGTGACACGGGCTAGTCGTGTTTCTTTCTTAATAAGATTTCCGAATTTCTGCCCCAACATTGAACACACCTGTGGTAACCATCACATGTTGGTCGTGTCTTTTGCTAGATCTCTACTTTATATCCCCTTCTTACGCTATGACGTTCTATAACTTGCTTCTTTTCTTTTACCTTCTAAAATGTGTCGAATATATGTAGATTTAGGGTCAAATTCTAATTTGCATGAAAACAATAAAACGTAGTACTCTGAACAAAAAGAAAAAGATCTATACAGAAATCATGTAGAATCGCATGGTTGAACAACAAATAAAGCCAAATTCATATTAGAACTTCATGTAATTTCTACATATCAATTTCCACATCATATGGCATGTACATTTTTTCCAATAATAGCAACATAAATGAAAGTAATATGAATCCAACTTATTAGAAGACATCTAGTATACGGCATGTAAAAAACCAGCTTAGCCCTAAGTAATATGAAGTTGAACATATACTATTATTTGGAGGACCAATTTGAGCATGTTTTTGGGTTCAAGGTTCCAAAGTATATAGGGACATAGTTCAACGATCAATAGTGGATTTTTCACCTAAAATGATATATATGCAAAATGTAAAATCATTTTTTGTCTTCCAGACAAAATGTTGACCTAGTTTGGGCACTTTTTTAGCTGAAGTGGTACTATTTTTATAATGTTTGTGTAAGAGAACCTACTGAAAATTTCCAAAAGTAAAGTCCTCCCCCACATTGTTTTGGCCTTGCTATATATGAAGAGATACATTAATAGAAGTACATATTTACCCTTAGTCTAACATTTGGTCATGCTAGCTAAGTCAAAATACCAAACGAAGCTAACTGTGGAGTGTTAATTGGGCTCTTGCATCTGCATACTGGTATTTTGTTTTGCATCAGTCCCTACCTCCAATGAAGAACTCAGCCCCCGAGTTACATCTGAATATAATGGCTCAGCCGGATGATATTCACATAAATCAGAGACATTGAAAGTTTTGGACATTCTTGCACCTTCAGGTAAATCCACTACGTATGCATTGTTATTGATCTTCCTTAGGATCTTGAAAGGACCGAATTTCTTTATTTGCAACTGGTTTGAAGTTCCAGCAAGGAAAATCTCTTTTCTAAGATGCACCATCACCATGTCTCCTTCATTAAACTTTTTTGGGTTGTCTGTGTTTATCAGCTACGCTCTTGTAGCGAATGTTGGCATCCTCCAGCCTTTGCTCATATTCCTGACATTCTGCATTTGCAACATCATTTGCTTCGTTGTTGGATGCACATGGTGGTCCTTTATCAACCGAGTTAGGTCTAAAGGGTGGCGAGGTGTATGGGAGTAAACTATGGCAAAGGTTGACATGCGCAAGGGCTTGATCTCTGCAGAGGTTGACGACTACAGATGCATCGGATCATATTCCCTAAGGTTCAATTAAGAACTTCAATTTGATCATCCGATTGGGGGTGGGCTGTACTATTGCAATGTACTGAAACATCAAATAGTCTCCATAATGTCAACCAAAAATGGCTAAGAAACTTTGAATCCCTGTCTGAGGTAATGGATATTGGAACACCATGCAATTGGACCACCTTTTTAAAAAACTTGCCAATGTGTGAAGCATCAGAGGTCTTCTTACATGTTATAAAATGCGCTATTTTGGAGAACTGATCCACCATTACAAACATAGAATCAACACCTCGCGAGGTCCTTGGAAGTCCCAACACGAAGTCCATTGTGATGTCCTTTAAATTGACCTGGGAACAGGCAATGGCATATACAGTCTGGTGTTTTGTGAGTGCCCTTTGGTGATTTGGCATGTATAGCAACAACTAACCAACTTATTGACGTCCCTCTTTAATTGTGGTGAATAGTATCTTTCTTCAAGTGCACCAATTGTCTTATCGGGCCCAAGATGTTTGCCTAATCCCCCATCGTTCAGGTCTTGCATGAGTTTTTCTTGTAAGGAGGTCCGTGGTATACAGAGTTGATTATCCCTGAATAGGTAGCCATCCAACAGTAGGAAATCTTCCTAGGCACCTCTTTTTAAGCATTGGCTCGATGTTTCACTGAAGTCATCATCTTCAGGATACACATCTTTAAGTACTTCAAAACCAATAATTTCAGTTGTTAATGTTGTTAACAAAGCTAATCTCTGACTCAATGCATCCGCAACTCTGTTCGAAGCTCCCGCTTTATGCTTGATGGTGAAGGAAATCCTCTGTAAAAAGTGATCCATCTAGTATGCATTCAGCTTACTTGTTTTTATCTCCTAAATGCATGAGGGACTGATGGTCGGTGTAAAGCACAAAGTCTTAGGGAACAAGGTCATGTTCCTAGTGTTTGAGAGCTCTCACAACTGAGTAGAACTCCTGATCATATGTTGACCATTTTCGTCGAGCATAACTGAGTTTCTCACTAATGAATGCCACTGTTTCTTCTCTTGCATCATAACAGTCCCTATCCCATAACATTGCACTCAACTTCAAACAACTTCTCAAAGCTTGGCAGCGTCAACGTCGTAGCCTTGCACAAGAGCTCTTTGATAGCTTCAAAACTTGATCTAGCCAAAATTCACACTTGGAGAGTCCCTAACAAGATTCTCAAATGCTCTTCATGCTCCTCCTGATTTTTGGAATACACCAAGATGTCGTCAACAAACACAATAATGAATTTGTCCAGGAAGGGCTTGAAAGTTATGTTCATCAAATCCAAATAAGCAGCTAGTGCATTAGTCAACCCAAAAGGCATTACCAGGATTCGTAATGACCATAACGAGTTTGAAATGTAGTTGTTGGTACATCCTCTTGCATAATCTTCAGTTAGTGGTATCCCGTTCTGAGATCGATCTTTGAGAATACTTGCGAACCTTACAGCTGATCAAATAGGTCATTAATCCATGGTAATGGATATCTGTTCTTCACAGTCACTTTATTTAGCTCTTGGTAGTCGATGCATAATCTCAAGCTGTCATATTTCTTTTTCACAAAAAGCACATGAGTTTCCCATGGAAAAACACTTGGATGAATGAAACCTTTATCGAGAAGTTCTTCAAGCTGCTTCTCCAACTCTTTTAACTTAGTAGGGGCCATCCTGTAAGGGGCCTTAGAGATGTGGTTAATACCTGGGACTAGGCCAATAGAGAACTCTATCTTCTTGTCCGGAGACAACCCCGGAAGATCTTCAAGATAAACATCCAGAAACTCCCTCACCACTGGAATATCTTCAAGCACCTGACTTCCAATTTTGACTTCTACTACAGTTGCGGGAACTCCCGAGCACCCACTCAAAAGTATTTTCTTAGTTTTTAGGGCAGAAATTACTCGAGTTGGTGATATAGAATCACTC
The DNA here is from genome assembly GCF_009730915.1 of Dioscorea cayenensis subsp. rotundata. Lineage (NCBI taxonomy): Eukaryota > Viridiplantae > Streptophyta > Magnoliopsida > Dioscoreales > Dioscoreaceae > Dioscorea > Dioscorea cayenensis. Next base: position 15,198,154 of record NC_052484.1, read on the forward strand.
CCAAGAAAGGATAATTCCATTTCTCCAGGGATTCTAAAATCAATTCTTTTCCCATGGCAATCAACCTCTGCATGGATAGAGAACAACCAGTCCATTCCAAGAATAACATCGAAATCTTTCATGCTTATGACATGGAGATCAGCTAGCAACTCATGGTTATCAATTACCATAGGGCAGTTTACACAAACTCTGTTGACCACTAAAGCATTACCAATAGGCATAGCAACACTCAAATCATAATCCATGACAACAGTAGGAAAAACATGCTTTCGAACAAATGCAGAAAAAATAAAGGAATGCGTTGCTCCAGAATCGAACAAAACACAGGCATAAGCAGAATATATTGGTAAGGTACCTAACACCACAACATTAGAGACATGAGCATCCTCCTGAGTTAGTGCATAGACTCTTCCTTGAGTCTTTGGTCTGCCCGCCTTCTGATGGGTTGAGGAGGGTGGTTGCCTACTAATAGCCTTTCCTGCAAGCTGTTCCGAAGGGGTTTGAGGTTTTTATGCTGGTATGACCCTGGAACTCTGCCCATTAAAAGTTTGTTGAGGCTTAGAAGATAGCTATGGACACTTTGTAATATGGTGACCCTGGCTGCAACATTTAAAACAAGCTCCTGAAGCCCATATGCAATCTGCAATCATATGAGCTCCACCACAAGTGACATAACCTCTCTGGTTAGCACGGGGAGGTGGGATAGGGGGTAATTTCCAAGGTCATTGCGCCGGTGGCCCATTGACTATTTGAGACTCAATCTGAACTCTATTGCCAGAGTTGTTCCTGGCTCCAGCTCTTCTTATAGATGCGAACATGAGCTTCTCTTCTAAAGTAAAGTTCATTACTGCAAAAGCTTTTTTCATTTTTGCCATCCACTGGTCCACCTCGTCTAGATTGGTGATACCCTCAAATGGTGGGGGTCCGGGGGTCCTATATTCCTAAATTCCATGACTGTCCTCTGTTTGGGTTCCTTAGGGGGAGGAGGAGGTGACGGTGTTGGTTGTTGCGAACTTGTGATAGACGCTACCCCCGCACCTATCCCACTACTTCTCGCAATGGCTCCAGTATCATCTTTTGACTGTTGGCAAAATCCTCTCGGCCTTCATTTTGGGCTTCCTGAGCAATTGATGGTTGACCAAATAAATCATTCACGCTCCTGCTAGCTGCTCTGCGAGTCATTCTGCAAAAACCCAATATGATTAGAAATTAGGGTACGAGGACATCAAAAGTTTACTGAAAGTAGATTTTAAAATCAAGCGGAACCATTATTCTAATACTTCAAAGGCTTAACCCCAGTCTAAAAATAAGTATCCTTGGGAAAGATACCAAGAACACATCAGAAGAGGATCATGGTAGTTGAAAAGTAGATGATTAAAACAAACACTTAGGCACTTCTAGTCTTATATAATAACAACAAAACACACTAGGAGCGAGGTTTAGCAATCTAACACCCTAGGGTTAGACCGAGATGGGGGTAAAGAAGCCTCAAATCACTAGTAGCTTCCACAGCTTTCCTGGGCCAAACTCTCATCACGAACCATGGTGGGGGAGTAGGAGGAGTGACTGGGTCTTCCATTAAGATCCTCCTAGCCAGCTTCGCAGTCCTCCGCTTTTCCAGCTCTTCCATATGTATGCGATATTCACGTCCCTGCACCGTTCTTAGAGACAAAACAACTAGGTTGGTATTATCTTGGAGGAGATCTACGGGACCAAGGCGGCAAAGTATTGCCAATGAATAGTCATAGGTGGTAGCTGTCTCCTTAGAAAGGCTGTCCCAATGCATCCATCTTCCAATGTCCCGTTGTCTCATGCTGATATTTGTCTCTTCCTCATACAGCTCTCTCATGGTCTTTGCTATCAATGAGCTGAAATCTCGAGTGTTCATGCTTATCACCATAGAAGATGACGGCATGAGAGGATGGACTACTGCTCCACTGGATGGTTCATAGCCATCCAACTTCCTCAATCGCTTTTTCTCCCCTTTCTTCTCTGTTCGGATAAGTCGCTTAATTGCTTCTTTACATATCCAGAAGCTGGTTGCCTACGGCCTTGTTTATGTCCTGAAGTCATCTTTTTCCTAACAAAACATATGAATCAATGGACAAAGAACAATAAGCAATATTAGACTGAACTTAGCTTCTACCAAAGATCATCAAACATCCTAAGGATTTTCAAACTGAAGAATCTATCTAGGTTGTTAGGATCATCAAACTGGAGGTTTATCAAATTCGGCTCTGATACCACTTAGATTTGTCATGCCGCGATCCCGGCCTGACCGGACCTGGTGTGCGGACAAACGCCCGTAGTCCCACAGGGCTGGAGCCCAGTGAACTTGCAAGGCCTCAAAACCTAACACAGAGTGGAGAAAGAAATAAACTGATAGGAATACAAAATATGGGTACATCTTAAGGGTTACAACTAGGTTCAAATACAAAGTAAAGAAATACACAATGACCCGTAAAGAGATTCTTAACAACCAACCATACAACTGATAATAAAGATATAAGACACAACTCTAAAGGAAAGCATCTACTGGAAGCTTGGTAAGATCCCTGGGTTTACTGCTATTTATCTGAAAAGGATTTTAAAAAAAATCTATAAGCTCACTAGCCCAGTAAGTAATCCAAAAGAAACTAAAAACAAAAGGTCAGATATTAAATTTGCACAAAATCAGTAACACAAAAATAGTGTAATCAAAATCAAAAGGGCAAAGCAGAATGTAACAGATTCCAGAGTGTCTCAAATTTCACTATAGATGCCAGAGGTTATTTGTATACCCTCAATGACCCAATTTAGAATAATAGAGGTCATTTATTTACCCTTGGTGACCCGAGATTGAATATCAGATGGCCATTAATTATTTCACCGAACGGACACGTTGCAAAATTACAGCCTCGCTTGTTCAAGACTTTCTTATCGACAAGGTCAGGGTTTAATCCCCCACTGATAGGGTTGCATATCGCTCATTTGGAGACCAAAGCGTTCAGACAGATTTCAAACCCAAAATACAAAATATCCATAAATATCTTCCCAAAAATTCAAGTGATAAATAATAAAGTAAACAAATAAATAATTAAATAAAAAGATAAAAGAAAAATATGCCCATCTTCAAGCCTATCCTGATTCCCATGTTAAAGAAATAATAAATTTCCACTAAAACAAACATACTAGGTTGGATGGAGAAAAGAATATTTAATCCGTAAATCAAAAGAAAAAGGTTTAAGAGGAAGCATTTGGTTGAATTCAAGTAGCTGTATACAAAGTCAATTACATAATGGAAATAGAAACATAATAATTTGAGGATAATGGCAGCATGGTTCCAACAAGTTAAGAAAAAAATAGAAATAATTTACCAAAAGAACAAACCATAAAATATGGTGGTAATCCAACTAATAAAGTATAAATCAAAAAATAGCTTAGAATAACCAAACATTAAATTATTCACAATTATTTATTACTCTCCCAAAATAGAAAAAAATATATAACTGAATAAATAAAAATTAGAATAATTACCCAAAAGAATTAAAGAAAAGGTAAAAGCACATTTAAGCATAAACTAGTAATTAAAGAGAAATAACTAAATGATTAAGAAAAAAAATTTCCGAATTTTTTTAAAAATGAGGACAAATAACAACAAAATATATACAAAACTATAACGACAGATTATATACTTGATGATCGCCTAATTCCAATTGAAATCCAAGGTTATCTCTAAAAATGGTCCTATAACCCAAGGGAAGAACCTACCCAAAAAAATATGATTACTTAAGCATGGAAGAGTTCATGCACAAGGCTAAAGAAGAGCTAGCCTAGATACCAATAACTCTACAGATAGAGCATGGGCCTTTCTATAAAAAATTAAAAAACTTCTAGCTTCGAAAGAAGCATCAATGGGAATGCATCAATAGCTATATCTATCTGCACACAAACCAAGCTCTAACTAGAGTAGCAGCTTAAACATGCCAAAATAATATATATAAATAGCATCTTAGAAGAAGCTCATATGGGTGGCAGCTTTACTAGTGACTAAAAGTTAATGCCAATGAAAGGCACGCACAAAGATGTAGAACTTAGCAGGCCATACACACATATTATAAATATATATACATTCACAAGGCATGGAGGAACTTGGGTGTCAGGCTTGGGTTTCATGCATGTATATATATATATATATAGATGGTTCCATGCATATATATATATATATATATCTTTGAGGCCATGAAATATAAATATTCAAAAGGCACTAGAGAGTGTTTCAGCATATATGCAGATATGGTTTCATGCAGGTAAATATGTATAGTTTCATGCAAGGATAAGCTCATGAATCAATCAAAAAAGGTGTAGCTCTTCATGCAAACATAAGCATAGATATGCACACATATATGACCCATAGATAACTAAAAAGAACAAGCTTTGCAACTAAGCTCACCACCCACTAAACAACATGCAAACTAAACCAAAATGGCAGGAAAAAGGCTTCAAGTTGTGGAGTGGAATGATGTTAACATGCACTTAGGATCAAAAGGTTGTATGAGTATAAGTACATGCAACTATAAGCTTCCAAACAAACATGCATCTCACCTGAATTTAACATACAAACATGGTCTAAATTTCATATTCAAACAAGCTTCTCACACTACTCATGTATTAAGCTCTATCACCACCAAGAGAATAAGAGAACCTACCTAGACTTTGTGGAAGCACCGGCGGTTTGTTGCTCCTCTTAGCCTCGCCTCTGGACGTCAAGAACTTCGGTAGAAGCCCGAACTCCGTCGATGGAACGCACTCCTCCTCAACCTTCCCAAGAGAGCAAGATGGAGTGGGAGAATGGAGAAGAAGAATAAAGAAGGAAGAATGGAGAAGAATGATGGCCATGGGGGGTAAAGGCTTGGCCAAGTGGAAGACAAGGATGTGATGGGGCTGGAATTTCCTCCAGGAATCCATCATCCCAGCTAAACATCCAAAACATGGAGACAAAGAGATGTCGTTAAGTGCAGAACACTAGCTTAGCATACTAAACATGCTTTAAGAGTTGGTTGGGGTCCACAAATACCTATGTCATCAACCTCATGAATGTACTCGGTGCGTTTATAAGCCTGAATGGCATAACCAACCATTCATACAACCCATCTGGCATCTTGAAAGCTGTTTCCACTCATCTTTAGCTCAGATGCTAATTTCGTTATAGGCACTGCAAAGATCAATCTTTGAGAAAATGGAAGCACCAGCTAATCGATCTAGCATGCCCTCCATTCGTGGAATTGGAAATCAATATTTGGCAGTAATTCGATTAATTGCCCGACTATCAATGCACATCCGCCATATTCCATCCTTTTTTGGAACTAACAGGGTTGGTACCGCGCACAGACTCATACTCTCTTTGATGAATGTTTTTCGCAACAATTCTTCAATCTTTTCTCTCAAGGCTTTAATTTCCTTTGGGTTTATGTGATATTGAGGAAATTAGGGAGACTAGCACTTGTAATGAAGTTTATGTGGTGTTGTACCTCTCTCAAGGGAAGGGTGAAAGACCATCTGGAAGGTCGTCAGGCATGATGTCCTGAAATTTTATGAGTAAGCATTGCAGGCCTGGAGTTGTGGTAGTTTCTTCAAAAATGTGTTTGAGGGTAAGTGCTGCCTTTTACACAACCCCATATATGGTTTCTTCTTTATGAGAGCCAACAATGAAAATCTCATCGCAAGAGATGACAGTAAATAATCCAGGTGCCGATGGTTCTCATTATCCTTTTCACCAAAGGCTTTTGATGCTGGATGCGGTGTCATTGTAATCTTATGAGCCTCTCATGAAAAAACATAAATGTTGTCCCGGCCATGGTAAATGCATCCCACATCAAATTGTCAAGGGCGCCCTAATAGCATATGTTTGGCATCCATATCGACAACATCACATAATACCTCATCCTTATTATGTTTCCCCATTGATATCGGTATCTTGCACCTCTCGATGACTTCAATTTGGGGTCCATTTTTAATCCACCCAACAATAACAGGCTTTGGATGTGGTTCCACAGGAAGCTTTAAGTGCTACACTACTCGAAGGGCTATAAAATTCTCACAGCTGCCATTATCGACAATCAAGTCACAAACCTTATTATTGACTGAGCAATTGGAATGGAAGACCCTATTTCGTTGAATTTGTTCTTCCTTTTTTGGGTGATAACAACAAACTCCAAAGAACATGTTATTCTTTCTCCTTCTTCCACAGCAAATTCTGCACCTTAGAATATTTCCTCGCTATATTATTTTGTAGGTATTACACCATGTACTTTAGCTTCACCCACTTGATAAACTTTGATATGTTCAACAAAATTAGCAGGCCATCTCACAGGGCACTCATTAGATTGTTGTCCTTGGTGTCCACATTGAAAACACTTTCCGGGGAGTAATCTTCCATATGGGTTAGGATGTTGGGGTGGCCCCTGATATGCAATAAGGCTTGAGGCCATTTCGATGTCTTTTCCGGAGTTCCTATTACTAGTGACCTGAAGAGCAAAAGGAGAGTTTTCTGTATGTGGCTGGCCCTTGATAGCATTCCTAACTAAAGAAGTCCCTGCGACGTCTCCACGCTGGGGAAATGGTAGTTGGCGATATCAATCTCTCCATTCATCCATCATCTTGGCCTTCAATGCCAAATTATGGGTTTCTTCCACTACTCACACGGTTTGTAACCCGATTTGATTTTTGATCATTGGTTTGAGTCCGTGCAAGTATCACGCTACCTTTTGCTGTTCTGACTCAGCCACATTGTTGCGTGCTGACAGCCTGTATAATTCAGTAGTGTAATCGAACACTAACCGCTGTCCTTGCACACAATTCTGATACATGTTGAAAATGATTTGCTCGTAGTCAGGTGGCAAGAATCTTGCAAGTAGCTTCTGTTTCATTTTTCTCCAAGCACGAATGACTTGCTTCCTTTATCATAGCTGATTCTTTTGAAGTTGATCCAACCATATAGCAGCACCTCTCTTAAGCTTGTAAGCTACCAACTTGACCAATTTCTCCTATGATATCCCCATTACATTTGCAAACCTCTCCTCCTCAAACATCCAATCAAGGAGCCTTCAACACGCAGATCATCTTTAAACTCAGGTATTTTAGCCTTTAAATGATTATTGTCTACATTCCTCTTGTGATTTTGTCCTGTTGGTGTGGTGAACTACTCCGACCTTCCAATACCCTCCAATCCTGAAAATGGGATGATCTTAGATGAAGCTCCATACCTTGGTGTGGGTGATTGTGGTGTTGTAGGTGACCACAACTTTCTTGGTGTCTCGCTCCCACAATCACCACCTGAAGGACTTAGTCAACTGAGAGCCGCTGCAATCTCCTTTAACTGGACCTTCTTTGTTTCAATCGTGGCTTTTTGTAACTCAATGGCAGCCCAGATTGCGGCGATTCCACGATCTTCCTTGCCATCGGTGTGGGAGGCGCCTCCTCGTGACGATTCCATGGCTTTGATTACCATCTGAAAAAGAACTTGCTGAAATTTTAATAGAAGTATGTATTTACCCTTAGTTTAACATTTGATCATGCTGACCAAGTCAAAATGCCAGAAGAAGCTAACTATGGAGTGTTCATTAGGCTCTTGCATTTGCAGGCTGGTATTTTGTTCTACATCATTTTGGCCAGTGGTGATATTTAATAATATATATACATGCACAAAACTCTTTTTTTGTTTTTTTAGTTTTTAATAAGCTTGGGAAAAAATATGCTTTTCTTCTCTATTATTTTTTATTGTTGCTAAAACATTCTAACAAGCTAATCTACTTGAGATGTCTTAAATGATTTTGTTTTGATTTCTTTATTAATATCTTTCTTTTTATCTATTTAGTTGACAAGGTATCTAAGAGAGTATTTGGAAGGAAAAAAGCGAACGACTCTGGTATGTTTATTTTTATAATTGAATTTAATTGTCCACAGTCAAATTTTAATTCCAACCACATCTTCATGGTTCTATCTTTTGTTAGATTAGTGTCTTTAGTAATGTCACTTGCTTGCAAATCTTTGTGTGTGATAGTTACAACTTAATAGTCTTAATTTGTTCAATATCCTCTTGATTGCTAGCTATTGGATAACTTACACGCATTCTAATATTTCAATATTGTAACAGAACTCAAATTATGAGCTTCTTGTTCTCATCTCTATGGTTTATAAATTTAGTTGCCTCATGATATACGGTATCATCATCAATCTTATTACATTACTTACTTTTTTTATATCTACAAATTCATTTGTTCATTCCCTTGTTATCTTTTGCAAATTTACTTTTATCTATTTTTTAATGAAAATATCAAACTTTGTCATATCATAGTTGTTTGCTACCTTATTTCTCTTTTGTCACATCAAAAGGAATCATATCCTAATTGAATTATGTGATTGTAATTCATCTTTCTTTTAGTTTCCTTTCTATGTTTTTTTCTTCCTTGTGTGAATGTCTGACATAAGAATACATGTTTGAATAATGCATCATTTAACGTATTTGATACTTAATATCCTTAGGGCTCCATAATGGCAATTTAGTTATTTTTAATTCTTTATTAACAAAAGAAATTTTTTGGACACTGCTGGTGGGTTATAATACATGAGGTTTAATGCAAATAGTCTACTTCTCAAGATTATAAATATGATGTTAAAAATTAGGAAATAACTTACTTTTCCTTTCAAGTTTCAATCGGTTATATAAAGCTGGGTAATTTTCTTTTCCTTAGAGACTGAACTAACTCCAAAGTTTTTTCAAAGTTATTATCCATGAAGTAGTAATTATGGAAAACAATACAAATAAGAGACATTAGAACATGGATCTTAATTATTAAAATTTTTTCAGTTGCATCTAAAATTTTGCTAGGTCTTTTCTCTGTCTATTAGAAGCTCTTTTTGTAGAAACATCCATCTTATAATTTTTTGGAAAATAAAATTTGAACTTTTCTAACCATTTCTGCTTTTTGGTAAAAGCTAATCCAAATAGGAAGAATAACTTAGAAGCACTCCAGAAGAAATTTTGGTAGGAAAAGAAGCATAGGAATACAGAATGGCTTATCAAATCTAGCACCTAAGCTTATTGGGAAAGGAAGATCTAAAACTTCCTTGAAGTTCTTTAGAAAAAGGAGAATGTAAAGAAAAAGAGGTCACATGTGTTCTGCTAAGTGGCTTTTTATGAATGTGTCCCATGTTCTTTTTTCCTTATGCGTGCATAGTTTCACTAGAAAAAGATATAGCGGTGGTTTTGGATATCCATGGATAGGTTGTCGTGTGTTCTATAGCAATGACAAGAGCCACGTGTTGTACATGTAGCCCATTTTGGATTTCTCATGCGCTGAAGCTTGCGTATATGATTTTATGTGAAAGAAATAATAAAATTCTTTAACTAGTTCATTAAATTAAAATACACAAAAATATACAAACATCAAACGATCAACCAATCCCTACTATTGAGGCAAATTGTGATTAAAAGAAGGAATTATGAAAGGGACATGAAATAATAAGGAAAATAAAAAAAGGGACATTTGATTCTTTTGATGCAGAACAAAGAAGTATGATGAGGTTTTGAATATATCATAAATGCTTTTTCCATGCTTGACAAAGGAGGAAGAATCATGATTTGTGAACGCAATGCATGCAATTGTTTATGGGGTTAAGCTTTTGTGTGCATGGCAGTTGATGAGTCATGGGTTTATATTACTTAGATGAGGTAAGAATATTCATGGCCATGGGAGTGAAAGACGGAAAATAAAGGAGACGTACCTTTAGTTATCCTTTTCACCTTATTTCTTTGTCTCTTTTCTTGCTTTGCCTTTATGTTTGTGTATCTATTTGTCCTCTTATCCTTCCTTCATGTGTTGCTTTTTCAATCCAAAAAGACGAGCTTATCTAATATCTAAATAATGTTGTAGGTTATTATGAGGGATTGCTTGCATAGTTTTAACCCTCTTATCATTTCTTTTCATCCCATATTTGTTGGGTTGAAAGGGACAAAACCTAGGCACAAACCGTGTATCGTCTATATATATTTTATAATTATTTTTGCATCTTTTTTTAAACTTCTTCCAATCTAAGACTAGGGTTAATTTTTCATCTTAACTAGATATTGCAATCTTGAATTATTATTATTACTGTTGTTGTTGTTGTTATTTTAGTTGAAAGGGATTAGATGAGAATGTTAGTCATGTTAATGGTTGAATTTTATTCTTAAATGATAAAATGACTATTCTTTAATACTGATTTTTCTTGTGCCTCTTTCATGTGAAAAATACTACAAAGGCAAAGTCGGAGGAATAATTGTATTGACCAACATTCTTAACTATTTTTTTGTTTGAATAAAATGTCGTTTAAAGTAATGCTTACCTCTTTGGAACTTTTAGTTATTGAAGAGTACAAATATTGTCAAATACCAATATTGTGTACTAATTCATGTAAATTCATTCAACAACAAATTTGTGATAGTTTTGTGTCCTTACTTGTTATGGTTTATTGCATACTTATCTTTTGGGATTAGATAAATATACAAGTGTATTTGCTAATATCTGTCTTATATTATGCAGATTTTAACTGTAAAGCCGGGGGAAGATGATTACCTTGATACATCATTTTTGCTAAGACAAGCTTCACCATACATGAAAATCAAGTATGTCTTATATGATCATAATTTCCTCTCAATTCTTCTTTTGGCCATTGAAATTGCTGGCATGATTTTTCTTCTCAAAAACTGGTTGGTTTACACACTGAAAGTAGCATAATGATATTGATGATCTTTTGAATCATGAAGTTATCAAGGTGGTTTGTGAGCAGCATAAGCAACTCTATATGGTATATTTTTAATCAACATAACATAGAATGAGTAACAAAGCTTCCTTTTGCCACTTTGTCATGTGTATTGCTTGATTATTTATGGTAATCATACTTTGATCCCATATTTGTTTGAATATAATTGTTGAAATATTGGGATATGAGGTTTTGGAGGGAAAATGCCACTATATTATTTTTGTATTGGTCAATGTGTAAGTAAGGAGTGTATGAATAGTGGAATGATATGAATGCCCTTGAGAAGGTTAAATGGACATTTTATTTTATTTATTCTCCAAAATTTTGGTCAAATAATTTCTTTCCAAAAATTAACAAATAAATATTCACTGATTAAAAACTAATGAAAATATTGTTAATTACATAAAGGTAGAAAATAAAGCTTGGTATTACATATTCAAACATATTTCAATCAAAGTTAACTCGGAAAAAAATGTTGTGTACCATCAGAAAACATTTTAATTTGCTTATATACCCACTTCGAAAATCAACTTACAAATTATTTGAAAATTTAATTTTGTTTTCAATATTTCTAATATTTTTAGTTTTTCAAATGAATAGAGTCAAGAGAGCAATGAATATGTTATTTTTTTTTTTGTAAAATTTTGAAATTAACTCTTAGTTCAAGGTGTATATATTACCATGATTCAATCCAAAATATATTTGCAATCAGAACATATATTATCTTTGCTTGATTCAAAATTAAGCTTTTGATAGAGTGATTTATACAACCAGAACATAAATTATCTTGGCTTGATTCAATCCAAAATGCAGATGGTATATTTGCAAGAAATAATATTGATGTAACAATTTCCAATTTGTGGTGATGTTTATGTTCTGCAACTCCATGAGTTTAAGGATCAGAGGTTTGCTGAATACCATTAACATATCACACCATCATAATGGTGGCACATTGTGGGAGACCACATTATAACAAACAAGTACCACTTAAGTAAGATGGAAGGCTTTTATTCTAGCTTCCTGTCACACACAGGGATTATGTCATGCTATTCTTCAAAGGCTGTCTTTAATAGGTATTATATGGACTGGAAAATCGCACTAGGTTTGATGAAGCACCATGATGGTTTGTGTTAATATCAAGTTCAGGTCAATAATGAAAGAATGCAAGAACCAACCATCAGTGAGAGTGTAAAGTCTAAAACTTGATTAGGCATGTCCTTATATTTTAATGCACAACTAATAGAATATGCTATCATATGTTGAAATATTTGCAAGGGAAGACAAAACAAAAAAGAACTATAGGAATAGCAGATCTTGCTCATTTAGAATTTTAATTTTATGGCAGGAAAGCTGGACCTTCCCCTTCTAGAGTAGATTCAATTTCTTCTGGAATGTTTCGCCTTCTACTTACAATTACTCAGTTGTTTCAAAACTACTAATTTTGTTTGGGCTGAGATGCCCAAATGTCTAAGGACCATAAAGTCTGTTGGCCCAGTGTCTATCCATATTTCTTTTTTTTTTTCGAATAATATTTTTTCTATTTTCAGGTATAGCAACCTTGAAGAGCTTCCAAATTTTCCTAGTTTAAAAAGAAGTACTACACATAGTGGATCAGAGCACTTGAAGCGAAGGAAATTCAATGGCTCAGACACATCATTGGTAATTTTCTTCTATAAAGCTTTACGGCACTATTTCTTTCAATATTCTCTTTCAGCTGAAGTTTTGTTAATTTTGTTAGTATATATTATTTCATTATTGTAGACTTAAATTGTTGATCATCAAAAATCCTGATGGGATCCAATGATATTGTATTATGAACATTGCTTGCAGTCAACCAGTTAGTAGTATGTGGAGATGGAAGTTAGTGGGTTTATTTATGCTGCACTCTTGTGAAACTGCTAGTGTACTTGTTGAAATTCAGTATCTTGTTTAATTTATGTTTGCTGCTCAATCTGTATCTGTTCTTTAAAAAATTTGCATGCTCTCGTGCTTTGAAGTTCAGAGTCTAGTTTAAAGGAAGATGAATCTGAGCTCCAAGCTAATTGATTTTCTATATTTGTTAATAATGCTATGATCAAGTGATGTCATATTCTGAAGTTCAAACGTATAGTGTTCTTTTTGTTTGTTTTTTCCCTCAGGTCAATGCTGTGAAAAATGATAATGATGAAGTCGATGGCAATCGTGCGTCTGAAAAAGGTTTCAATACATTACTTGGTGATATAATTAAACAAATGGCTATCTTACACACTGTTCCAATTCTGAAATATGTTCATAAGCATTCTCCTAGCCGCTGTTATTATCTGTGACATTTGGTAGTTTGGTTTTGATGATTGCTATCATTGTAATGATCTGTAGAGGCTAAATATGAGAAGCTTCAGCAAAAAGCAAATGCATCTCCAAAGTCTGGTAGATCTGCACATATGAGCATGGAACGTCTTGAAGATCTTCACACTGAAGCACAGAGGGCAAGGAATGAAAAAATCATGCTGGGTTTTGCTAAGGCTCTGTGGAATGTTCTCAAGGAGTATAAGCAAAAACTTACAGTAATGATCTTGATAGATTCCTTTCATTTCTAATTTATGGCATTTCATTATTAGGAAATGTGTTGCCATGGCATATGAAAAAAAAAATCATAATGATAATGCTGAAAGTGATAGCAGATTTATTGTGTGCTGCTTGATGCAAAATGTGATGCCAAACTCAAAATCTGAGGTCACATAATCTTTTTGCTCTTTTACCATTTGTGGACTAACCAATTTATGCAAAGACTACTGCACAGTTTAACATTGGAACTACTGTATCATTATAAAGTTATATTCTAGATTGGTGAACATGGCTTCAGTAAATATTATAGAAGGCAATATTTTTGCAAGGACCATGGTAACAACAAAATTTTTATGCATCTATTCGCTTGTACAGCTACTTATGTAGTGTTTTTAAATCATTTACCATATTTTGCTACCTTCAATTCTAGATTTTTGTTGCTTTGTACAACAGGAGTCAGATAAGGACGCTGAAAAGCTAAGATGTGCCCTTAGGAAGGAGAAAGCTTCAGTTTCAAAACTGGAGAAAGAATTGGAGGAACTAAGGTCTTGTTGTTCTTGCTGTAAACATCCTTCAATTGATGACTCTCCTCCCAAAGAGGAGCCATTATCTGGTTTCTCTGCCATGGGATCACCGATGAAGCCGTTAGTGCAAGAATCCACAAAGTGCATTGACATTGTTCATGAATATAATCATATCTCAATGGTGAGATTCATCTTTATAATTCATTTTATCGTCAATAACTCATTCCAAGTATATCGTTGCTGTTAATTTATGTTTGCCAAACTTGTCAGCTTCTGCATGTCAAAGTTTTCTCCTTTTACATAGCTTTTGAGTAATTTTCTTAAGATTGTAATTCATCAAGTCTGACATGCTTACTTAAATGCCACATATTTGCTTATAACTCCTTCAAATTTGGTATTCTGTATAGTTAGTCTATATTTTTCTAATATGCGTACTCCACTATTGTTAAAACCGAAAACTTATCTCAGTTTTCTCTGACCAAAGGTCAAATACTTATGATAAAGGAGAGTAGCTTTGTTTTTTTCATCTTCCTCCTTACAAACAGTTAGTCTTCACCATCCTTGGTGCTTCTTAATTCAGAAGATTCGGAGACGAAGGTGTCAAGTGGCAAATTGGTCAGACTCTCACAAGTAACTTTTTAAGTAGGATGTAGAATGAGTTATTACACTTGCAGATCAGTTAGGAGCAGATTTAGGTAATTACTGTTACTTTGGGAATTCCTTGCAACTGTAGTAGAATTGGAATATTTGCAATTACTTATGAATTCAGCATAACAATTAAAGCACCCTTTTCCCTGAAACTTAATTATCCGTCTTGTGGTTTTAATGGTGAATGGTTTGTTGAACCCATTGTCATTTTTTTAGCTGTGTGACAGAAATAAGTTTGGTTGCATTCTGACCTTTTCAGGAATATCATTCTGATACTTTAGAGTCACGCACATCAACAGATGTATCCAAAGAATGGGCTGTAAGTTGTGCAAGTGTTCTAATTCCAAGAGTGATATTCAGATTTGATACTTGTTTGAGGGTTCTAACGTGCTCTGCCCATATAATGAAAAATATTTCAGGAGCATGGAGGGGAAGGTTTTGGAGCGAATAACATTTTACTTGATGAAATTTCATCAGGTTTATATCTTCTCCAGCTTTTTATATCTCGACATCAATATTCGGAATAGTCAAGCAGCAAAATTTTGTGAAGCTTTGCAGCTTATATTGATAGATGTTATTTACCAATCTTATTGCAAATATTGTAGGAGATAATGTCGGCTCATTTTCTTCACCTATGGTTCTTGGAACGGTACATACGGAAGAGAATGAGGTTCATATCCTTGCTTAACACAGAGTTGTCTTGCTTCTTTCTCGTTTCTATAATCTCCTTTGGTTGGTGTTGCTGCTGCTATCATAGATTTTTTGCTTTCTGTGTGTGTTTGTGGAGACATGGAATTCTTTATCATTGGGTTAGTAAGTGCATGTGAAACTTCAAATCACAATTTTGGGCTATTAGCTTATGTAATTTCTATTGATTTAAAACACCTGGTCACATTGCATTTTCTATTGGGAGCTTTGAAACTCTCTGAAGCGAAAATAATCTTTGATAGTTGAGGCTTTTATATGAATCAGGACCAAAGGGGTTTGAATGATAGCAATCATCAGCAGTTTTAGTAGGCCAAATACTCAGTTTTTTAATTAAGTTCATTCTGCTAACTTCACTATCATTTGTTGACTTGATACAATAAGGGGAGTACTATCTCAATTAAAGATTTTGCTTGCAAAGTTTGTTACGGTCTCTCTCTCTCTCTCTCTCTCTCTCTCTATCTCTCTCTCTCTCTCTATCTCTCTCTCTCTCTCTCTCTCTCTCCCTCTCTATGTATTTACAAGTTTATTTCAATGCTACAGATGATAGCTCAGATGGTTGATAGCTTCTCAAATATCAAAGGTAAAGCATTAGAGCACAAAATATGTCATATGCTTTAAGAGATAACTTTGATTATGAGAAAATTCTTGTTCTCTGCCACATGTATACTTAAAAGTGAATTCTTTATAACTGATAATCTCCTTATGATTTGAATATCAAGTTACTAATAAATAGTTGTTAGGTATAATCAATTTCCATTGTTAATTTCAACAGGTGATGAAGAGTGTGGATCATTTCCTTTTGGAGGTGAATGTCTACCGCAGCAAACAGAAGTAAAGGTTAGATTACTGTTGATTTCTGATATTTTCCAGTTTTCATTGAGATACCAATGTACCATTTCGGTTATAAAATTGTATTGCTAAATTTTCATCAATTTGTAGATTAGAGGGGAGATAAAAGAAATATAACACAATTTGTTGTCATGCTTTGCGTGTTTTATCTATATAGAAATTTGTGCTGGATCTGTTTGAGTAATCTATAATTATGCTACAGCCCACAGATCAGAAAGGTGAAAACTTACCTGTGAACAACCATCGAGTTGCAGATTTAGAGGAGACGAACATTCAGGGACAACATCTGGTTTCAACTATTGCAGGTTTGTCAGGTATAACCATAAATAGTTTTACTATGCAGCAGTATTGAATTCAAAATTTTGCTGGCTAAAATTAAATTGTATAACAGGCAGTGAACATTCAGATAATATTGACAGATCTTCACCACCAACTGTTAATTCAGGAGAAAATGAAAAGGTACAATTTCTCTAAATCTTCTCAGAGATCATATCATAAAGCTTGATTTGCATAATATGATGTTTGAGATCTCTAAATCTAAATCTTCAATGCTTACTGAATTCACTCATGTTCAGTTCTTTTCTTTCACCTTTCTTATGTGTTGGAATGGGTACTCAGGCAGTGACCTGCAATACTCAAAATTCAAGCTTATCCATGGATGGAGAAATCATGAAAAGAAACCCTAAGGTAGATTAAGTCAGAAATTTATTTGTAATAAAAACTTCATCATGAAAATTTGATATCTTTCTTGCATTGTGTATCATGAAATTTGCTGCATTATATTCTATTCTGAAAGGTGAGCTCCTCCATATCAAAATCACATCCATCAGTTGTTAAACATGATGGACTTGCCGATGAATGCAAAGTTAGGGAGACTTCCGCAAAGATACAATCTCCTGCTTCCAAACCGCCAAATTCCATGAAACCTAGGTCAGCTCAAATTTCATTACAATGTGCATTATTACAACAATTTGTGGTTGTGTGATTCCCCCTGTTCTCCAACATCTGGTTGTGTATTTTACATTATGTATATTCAATTTGTTTTTATTGATCATGTCAATCTTTTGAAACTTTAATTCTCAGAACCAGGAAATTGCTGCCTTCTTCAGCAATGCTTCTCAAGGAATTTAACAGTCTTGAAATTGATGCCGAAAATGCAAAGGTGTGACACTGCTGTCTTTATTATTGCAATTATTATAATCTGTGAAGTTTCAATTACCAGTTCCATTCATCGTTCAAACTTGGATTCTGTAGACCTTAGCACACTCTTCTATAGTGATATATATCCAAAGCAAAGTATAATGTAGCTACTTTATGAAATACTACTCCTCTGAATTCGTAATTTTCTCGTCTCAATAGTCGGAATTGGCAAATTATAATAACTGTGTCATTAAGAACAAGGTTAGCCTAAATCTGCTAAACTGACATGCAAGTTTCATTTTTCTAAGTAGAGAAGTTATAAACCAAATCATTGCTAGTCCTGAAATAAATCGCTTATTCGATCACTGAATGTAATTATGTGGAATGCAAACATTGATAAGATATGTTTGTCGACAGGAGAACAAAGGAAAGTCGTCTACAAAGGGAATGGAAAGATCTCAAGGTAGCATTTCACTTCTTCGTCTTTTAAACAGCAATGTCAATCGATAGATCCTACAGGGAAAAAAATCTGCAGAGCTTAAAATTTGCTTGACAATTGCAAAACAAATGCTGGTTTCACATCTTTTCTGCATGACAGTTTTTGTAAGAAATTCTCATAACCTCACTTTTATACCCCAGAAAACCCTATACAAATGATGCATGGTCACTTTAATCTCATAGCTATGATGTATATATGTAGTATATACAAATTAAGTACAACATGATGTTGTGTTCTTAACATATATGCAAATCCTTTGTTATATTTATTTTGGGCCAAAACTCAATTATTTTTGCATGATGTTGAGTTGGGTGAGGGTGCCTGGCCGGATGATTAATTCTCAGTTGTGCATGTGTCCTGGCTGTTGCATTTGTCACATTTATATATATAAAAAAAATAGTGTTCATAATGTTACATAGGGACCCACCACCCTAACTTCTCCATAACTACAGTTATGGAGAAGTTAGGGTGGTGGGTCCCTCAGACAATGCGTAGCTCGATACTAGTATTGTCTGAGGACCCACCACCCTAACTCTCCATAACCGTATCGAGCCCACTCTCTGATCCGGGTCCGTGAGTCTGGGATCTTGGGTCCCACATCCGCTATGGGCCCGGGGGTGTTGGGGACGTAGATGGTTAACCCTGGTCCATAGTCCCACATCGCCTCGTGAGAGCCAATCTCCCTAGCCTTTTATATCCTAAGCCAATCCTTCCCTCTAACTGCAGTTATGGAGAAGTTAGGGTTGTGGGTCCCTGTATTAACACATAACATATACCTTTAATTTCTATTAGAGATGCATGAGATGTTTACTTTAGACCCAAACTCAATATTGGGGAAAAAAGAGTTCTTTTAACTTTGCACTTTTTTATTCCGGAGGAAAAAAAAACTATATTTGGCTTAATTTTATACAATTGTGGTTCTCCCATTTTGAATGATTTTTCTGAATGAAAGTTTTATACTTATAATAATTATCTATGGCTATTTAAAAATTATGATTCGTTTGGGTTTGTTTGAGAGTTAATTTAACTTATAAATTTTTATATAAAAAAGGAAATTATTAAAAACTATGAAATTTGGGGATATGTTCACTAATGAATTGTCTTGTTTTATTTATCTCAATTGAAAGATGGATTTCCTTAGTTCATTAATTCAAATTTTTTATTGTATTCCTTCTTATTAATGCTGCCAGATTTAAAGAAAAAAAAAAAAAGATTTTTGACAAGTTTTTACCCAATTGTTTATATATCTTAATGTGATGGTCCAGTTTTCAAACTGATTTTGGGTAAAATTAAAACATAAGATTTGAGTTATATATTTTGTATTAAAATGTTGGGTTTAAAAAAACTGAAAAAAGAAAAACCCTCTAGTATTTGACTTGATTATATAAGTGATATTCACAAACAAATATGTGTGTGGTTTTTTTTTTCTTTTTTTTCTTTTTTTTCTTTTTTTTGAAAAAGTACAAGTATGAGTACTATAAGAATATATCTATATATAACTATGGCCCAAAGCTGGATCTGTTGACAAACTTGCTGCATCCAACAAAGCAAACTCATACATACCAGCAAATATGGAAATGATTAATTAAACATTTTCAAAACATAATATTTTTCCAATTAGACTAAAGTAGGAATTCAGAATTTTTCCAATTAGACTAAAGTAGGAATTCAGAAGTGTGGTTCAAAAAAAAAAAAAATACCGAATTTCCAGAATAATAGAAGTCTCCAAAATCAAAAGTTAAACAAAATACAGCGTATAATATTCTGATAAAAGAATAGTTCCAAATATGTCGTTCACCAAAATTTGAAACCCAGAAATGCAATCTCAGAAATACAACTTTAAGACATACAAAAAGTTTGCATCTTTGAAGATAATCATAATCAAAAGAGCAAAGCAAAAAGTAACAGATTCCAGCCATTTGTTTACCCTCGATGACTCGGGCCAGAATAACAGAAGTCATTTATTTACCTTTGATGACCTAAGACAGAATATCAGATGGTCGTTTATTATATCACCGAACAAACATGGTGCCAGATGGCCGTTAATTATGTCATCGAATGGACACGGTGAGATACTGCAGTCTTATTTTTTCAGAAATTCTTGTCGACAAGGTCTGGGTTTAACCATCCACTAAGAGGGTTGCACATCGCTCATTTGGAGACCAAAACAATCAAATACAAATTATTTGTAGAGTACAAGTTCAAAAATTTCTAAATTTCAGAAGTTCGCATATACTCAGAAATACTGATAAATTCCAAGATTTCACTTTAGGGACAAATAACTAGATAAACAGAATAAATTATATAAAAAAGTAAGCAAATAATACATTAAATCATTCAAACAAATCATCATAGTCGAAGTACAGAGTATTCACAAATTTTTCCCAAATGCTCGCACGAACAAAAATATAGAATTTCAAAATTCCACTTCAGTGAAAAAAAGCCGACAAATTTTTAAGATAACAAATAATTAACAATAAACAATAATAAGGAATGAAATAAAATACTGACTATATGATCAATGATAATATGAAAGTAGATTCAAGGGATATGATAGCCACATTATGCAAACAAAAAGACCAATGGGAGTAATTCCATCATTCCATAACAAAATAAACCTATAAAGGCTAGAACATCAAAGTCCTTCCATCAAACTTCAATCACAATAAGTAGCTCATAATTAACCTCAATGCCAAGGCCATAAACACCAACACACAAGTAAATCATCCGGGTGTGCTATAGTGATAGCTAGAGTAACGTTCGCCCTTAATTCCTCACATGCATATATATATATATATATATATCATCAATCATGTCTCTCTTTTATTTTCATACACTAACATGCTCAACAATTCCATATTGAGAGTATTACATTGACAATGGCTATGATTACATATCCAATCCACGGTCAACATATTCATTGTTGTACCATAATGTTGTACCTGTCTGATTTATCACCATCTTCAAACCTGAATTGGAGGACTCTTCTTCTTCTCTTGGTACTTCACCTTTTCGAATCCACAATTTCTTGATTACAATAGTCTTCCCTCTGACTTTTCTTTTAATGATTGCTTCTTCATGTCCAATTATTCTTCCACTTTTCAAGTCTTCTTTCAATTTGTTGCACTTGGGTCTTATGTGGCCAGTTTCTCCACAATGAAAGCATGTAGGCACTTCACTTTTAGGTTCTTCCCTTGCTTTGACTTGTTTTTTTCTTTAACGCTTTTGTTAGGGCAATTGACTTGACAAACACAACTCCCGAGTCTTCCGTCTCGACACTTGAGCTTTCTCCAATATACCCAATACCATGTCGGGCTTTACTAGTTCTTCCAACTGAAAGAATCTCGTCAAGCTTGGCAGTACCCTTGTTCATAGAGTCCAAGGTCTTCTCAGCATTGAACAGCTTTTCTTTACATATACTCAACTCTTCCTCCAAGCGTTGGTTTTGTAACATTATATCATTAAACTGCTCATTATGAGTTTATAGCTTGTGAGAAGATCATTTTTACGTTACCTCATTGTATTCACCGTCGGGTTTAGATGAATGTTGTAGGTGATGTTGTAACATATTCTCGCAACAGTGAGATCCATTCATCACGACGAAGAAAGGGACGTATGATGGTTGCTCGGACTTCCTTCATCGTCTTCTTCGATTGCTACCATCCGAGTCATCACTCCATCTAGCATTCAATGATTTTCCTTTCTTTCTGAGAGTATTAGCACACTCGGCTTGATAGTGCCCAAAGCCTCCACATTCTCTACACTTGATCTTCATGAGACGATCTTCAATTTCATCCTTTTTGTGATGATCTTCAACTTCTTCCTTTTCTTTATTTAGACCATCTTTTTCTTTGAAATTTCTTGTCTTGTGTCTTGTATCTTCTAAGCATGTCATGCATCTTTCTTGACAAGAAAAACAATTTCTCTATCCTCTTCGTCTTCATCTTCCATTATAACGACTGTTGTAACTCCTTACGTTTTTATTGCTTCAACCTTCAAGGCTATATCTTCTATTCTTCTTTCGGGATTAAGGTTCATCTCATATGCTTGCAAAGACCCCATCGACTCATCCGGGTTTCATAGTTGAAATATCTCTTGCTTCTTCTATTGCCGAGATTTTTTTGCATCAAATCTTCTTGGGAGTGATCTAAGAGTCTTCGGACTAGCTTTTTTTATCCGAGTACTCCTTGCCGAGCTGGTAGGCTTGATTTGCAATGTCCATCAATTTGGCATTGAACATGGCTATCGTCTCATCTTCTCCCATCCTGAGATTTTCGAACATAGTTGTTAACATTTGAAGTTTGGATTCTCTTACCAAGTTGGTACCTTCATGTATGGTTTGAAGAATCTCCCAAGCTTTCTTGGCACTCTCGCATGTTGCAATATACTTGAACTGGTTCTCATCAACACCCCCAAAAATTGCATTGAGAGCTTTTCCATTAGCATTAGCTTTGCGCATGTCTTCGATACTCCAACAGCTTTTCTTCTTCATGATCACGTTCTCGTCTTCATCAACTAGAGTAGGAGGAGACCATCCTTCTTCTACAACAATCCATGCACTCTCATCAATGGACTTGATAAACGCCTTCATGCGTGCCTTCCAATATGGATAGTTGGATCCATTTAGCAACGGTGGTCGTGTGACGGAAGCTCCTTCTTTTCCGGCCATCAATGGAACTTGTTAGGACCTCGCCGACTTTGAAACCAAAGTGAAAACGGCGACCAAGGCTCTGATACCACTTGTTAGTTCCTCCGGTGTGGTTTGTGGGTATTAAGTAGCACTTAAGCACTCATAGAAGTCTCACACAAACCAATAAAGAAAAAAACACACAAACAAACACAAGGAGACACACAACGTTGGTAACTCAGTTCGGCGTCCACTCGCCTACGTCCGGGGGCCAAGCCCGGGAGATAAACAATCCACTAAAAGAGGTAAAAATAGATGAGTACAAACACTTGTCACTCACACTCTCAACAATAAAGATCACTACTCTCTCTAGATTGTGCGGTGCTCACACACTCTCCTCGAAAGAGTCACCCAAGAGTCACACCTACAATCTACGAGCAAGGTAGCTTATATAGACGCCTCAGCGTCCCAAATATAGCACATACCTCTTTTTAGAATCTCCGCGGCTACTAATTTAAAAAACTCGCTGAAATTAGTCTGTCATGAACTCATGTTGTAACATGAATTGCAACATGGCCCACTGATCACGACTTGAGCGAGTTACGTTACGTTGCGGGACGACCTCAAGACCCATCAACCTCCCGGTCATGCTTAGTCCGAGTCGATGCAGCCCAAATCTCCCGATCCCGACTGCCGGCAACTAGCCTACCTCCTCGGGTTCCTCATCACGCGAGTCCCCTCGCAAGGGCGCGACGTCCTTGTGCGTCTTCACGAAACTTGCCAAACTTAGTCTTCAATCTTCCAAGTTTGGTCTTCAAAGATTCTCCAAACTTGATCTTCAATTCACCCAAGTTTGGTCCTCAAATCTTGCCTTCAATAGATCTTCAATCAATCAATTCAATCATCAAGGATTCTTCAAATCATATCTTCAATTGGTCTTCATTCACACCATGAATAGATCTTTCTTTAATTAAGCTCCACCATATTTAGTCTTCAATCAAATCATCTAAATATGGTCTTGATATGATCTTGTCTTCAAAATGTAATGCATTGCCAAAAATAACTCCACCAAGATCTTTAAGATAGCTTCACCATGATCTTCAAGATATTTGGCTCCATGTTAGAGACTTACTAAAAATAGCTCCATCAAGATCTTCAAGATGTTTGCCTTGCACTCCAAGTCTCCTTGCCATGTCACCATGCTTGCCACATCATCAATTATGCTTTGTCACCTTGGTTGCCACGTCACTTGGTCTAGGTGTCAAATCATGCCAATAAATAGTGCGGTTGCACTAACACATAGTTTTCCCCCCTTCATTATTAAATTAACTTTGAAACATCATGCAACATCAACCATTGTATGCTATATAATACATTTAACCCAATTCTAATTTAACATTAGTTCAAGAACACCTCCAACATCAAAGATGCAATAACACCAAAGCAAACTCACCAACTTTTCATTTCTATACCTAACATAATTATCATGTCACATTACCCTTAAAATTTCTTCAACTCTAGATTCATACCATTCCATTTCTTTAGATTCAATTGCGACTCATATTACCATTTTCATTCTTGAACATTCATGCTTTTGCATTTGTTTACATACGTTTTTATCAACACCTTACATTTTATTATGAGCATACGTCTCTCCCCCTCTCTTTATCTCCATCACATAATTCCAACATATCATAAAAACATAAATAACCACTCCCATATCCAAACTAAATAATTACATAAGCATAAGTCTCTCACATGATCAAATTTCATTTGCCAACATGCTCAAACACTTGTAATTCACATCCATAAATAAATATGCACATACTCTTCACATTTAAAAGAAATCTCCGGCATCACTAACTTCAATCCCTACAAGTGCTCTATCAAGCACTTGCACTAAAACCACAATTACATTTCATCGAGCACTTTACAGGCATCAAACAAACCTCTAGATTAGAATGCTCAATTCTATGCCCACATAACACATATACAATGTACAAACTTACCTTTCCAAAATTCTTCCAAGCTATGAATATAATCACCCACAATGAGATCAATGACACATTTAAAAATTTCAACTTATATTTGTAGTGATAAGCAAGAAATACAAATTTATCATTCCTCCATACGTATGAATGGTCATACAAACTAACAACTAGGCCCATCAATACCATTGAAACCATTAACAATAAAATTAAATTGAACAATTCACACAATTATGTCCCCAACTACTTGTATTCAGCACTTAGAGGCAATTTATCAAACATCTTGTGTGCATCAACCCAAATTTCATCTCATGTATTCTAACATAACTCATGAATATGATTCTTTTACACATTATTCTTCACTTGCATAATTCACAATAAATCTTACTCCCAAGGTCTTAAATTTTTATGAACCAAGTTAGCATCAAGTATGATATTGTAACAAAACAATGCCAAATTTTTCAATCAACATGATGCCAAATCAACACCTAAACATGCAAATATAATATACAATAATCAAAATAAATCCAAAAGGATTCAGTTAGCCCACTCACCTTGAAATCTTCTTTTCTCATCCTCCTTACTTCTATTAATCTAAGGAAAGCAAGAGAGGAAACAAGAAAAACACAAATCCTAAGTTATTATAGGGTTATGATCGAGAACACAAGATGAAACTCAGTGAAAATGAAAATACTTATCTAGCTTTAACCATCAAAAAGCAGAAAAATGAGAAAGAAATGGCTAGGGTTTGCTGCTTAGCATAAAAGGGAGATAGAAGAGAAGGGCTGAATTTTAAACAAATTCTCATGTTGCTACGGTACCGAGTAAATGCTACAGTGTCGGGCTGAAAATTCTACAGTACTGCATAAAAAAACTGGGTTATAACAATAAGGATGAATCTTGTGAGTACGTTCATAGATTTCTAATCTATGAACGTTGATGCGGACTGTTGGATTTTAATCCAAAAGTCATGCACTGTATTATGCACGGTATTACTGTGGTTATAAATAATATCACAGTGAAAAGTGTAAGGGATTTTAAAATGAAGAGGTGTATCTATTAATTATTTCATTATGTGAAAAGTCATATAGGAGTTTATCTATGCCTATTCATCAAGACACAACACTACACTAAGGTAGTTAAAACTTTAAAAGACACTAATTTAATAAGCATCACTTGTAATACAACTAATGAGAGGTTGTCATTTGTAATTTCATTAATTAATGAATAGTTATTTTGTTTGAAAAGATGTCTCATTAACGAAATAGTGTCTTTTTAATGAAGTGATCTATTGAAATGATGTGCTTTTTTGAATGACATTCATTATTGAAGTAATGCGTCTCTTTTCTAAACACCACTTCATCCCTATAAAAATAATCTCCTATCATCATTCAAGTCAATTGAATGAAAAACAAACTCTTCACAAGTTCATTTGCTTTGTTCTTTGAGTGCACAAAAAAATAGAAACAAACTTTCACTTTGTAAAACCATTGTTGTCTTTGCTTGAATTTGGAAGTGCAACCATACTCAAGGGTCTGCATTGTATCATAAAGAAAATTCACCATTAAATCCATTTTGCATCCAAGATTTGAAATTAGGTGGAGGCGAATTAAGCCTGAAGGAAAGTGTTTCCCACGCCTTGAAGACTTGTGCACTATTTTCTTTTATATCTCTTCTTCTCTATTCCTCAAAGAACCATTCCCACCAATAAAAAAGTATGATGCATAGTATTTTAATCTGAATCGTAGATTGTGATCGCAATAGTGACTGAATTAATCTTACTATCCAATTTGATTTCCATTAGATCTATTGCTCGAACATTATTGATGGCACTGTTCATACACCCATCTCTTCCTATCTCTTTCTAGGCATGACCATTTTGAACCGAAACCTTGGAACCAAACCGGAACCGAGCCGCCAAAAATCGGAACCGAAACTGAAACCGGAAAAACCGTAACCATCCTAAAACCGGAATCATAACCTTCATATAAGGTTCGGATCCGCTTCAAAATTTAAAAACCGTGGAACTGGTGGTTCAAACCGTTATTTCAACCGCCGGTTCCACTTGAATCAAAAGATTCAAAATATCAAATTACTTAGTTACATATATATTATTATATTACGTAAAATAATGTTATGTCTTATGATATCTGATTAGGTTTGACTGTTTAAGACTTTGAGTCGTGTGAATCATTTGATTAGGTTAAGCCTAAACACTTGAATTAAACGAATTGATTAAATTTTTTATTTTGTTGATTTGTTCTCTCTTTTAGGTGGCCCTCTCTTAAAGACTTGAAAACCCTAATTCCCCTCTGATGAAATCCTAATCCTAGATCTCTATCTAAGGGTGGTGGGCCAAATCGATCTACAGATGTGGAAGCCCAACCTAATGGTTGAGAAGGTAGGGAGGAGCAAGCTCGAGCGTCAGCGAGATGACCGGTAGTTCATCTTCAATGGATTACTGGAGACGGTTCTTCCGTAGCTCGATCTTGGATATCTTTGACGTGATAGAAAAGGCGATCACGGTTGCTGCCTCTGATCATTCTGATTTCTAAGGAGTTTCTTCTGAGACGAGATGGAGTCGTTGTGACTTTCTTCGCTCATCTAACAGTGGAGGTGAACGACAAAGCCCAAAAAAAAAATAGTTTGAACCGTTTGAACCGTCAAACTGGAACAGTTGAACCGAACCTCCAGAATCGGAACCGGAACCAAACCGCCAAGAACCTTGCTTTGGCGGTTCGGTTCCGGTTCAAAGTTTTCTAGAACTGGAACCGGCGATTCAGGAATCGTGGCCATGTCTATCTCTTTCCTCTTAAACTTCTGTCCATCTTTTCAAAATCTGGAGACGTTCCTGTGAACGGCCCCAAATGATCTTTCTTCTATAAATAAATATGTATATATATATATATATATTAAAAATTATCTACTTTTAGGGGTGTTCAAATCACCATCCATCTAGTTAGCTTTTCTTTAATTCACAACTTCCAAATATCTTTGTTTGAAAATAAAATAAATAATATTTCATCAAACTTTTTTGAAAAATTATATATATTTCAATTTTAATTGGATGCTTTTGCAAAACAAAGGAAAAGTTGTATAACCACTTTTAACACCATGTAGAATTTTATCCCTTAAATCAAAAATTCCCATATGAGAACTTTTTCTCTCTTTTTTTTAAAAAAAATTAATTTATTTTTATCATTTAAATCCATAAAAGGTAAAAGAAAACTCCCTCCCTAAACCCTAATAATAAGGGTTTGCGGTTTAATATTTACTGTTTAGATTTGATATTTTAGTTTTAAAAATTTTGAGTATAAGGTTTTGTAGTATTTGGGTTTAAGATTTTAGGATCTTAAATAGAGTTTTATAATATTTTATAATTTTTAAGTTGAAATATAACATTTTTACTTACATTGTAATTTCACTTACACACAAATCATCACTGTTTCATAATATTCTTCCTCTGTCCCATTATATATTTTAAAAGTAATGATATTTTTACCGAATAGATTTTCTGAATGACTTGGATGCCAAGTTGGCATCCATGTCAGCATACACATCATTCTTTCTTTATCTCTTTTGTTAAATGAAAAATTTTAATTTCACTTTATTATCTAAATCCTAAATTTAAACATAAACCAAAAACTCCTTCCCTAAACCCATAAGTGAAAATCACAAACTCCCGTAGCGATTTGTGGTTTACTGTTTAGTGTTTAGTATTTAGAGCATATGATTTAAGGTTTAGGGTTTAGGAGATAGGATTTAGGGTTTAGGATTTAGGATTTTAGAGGTTTAGTATTTAGGATTTTATAGGTTTATGATTTATTATTTAGGGTTTAAGTTTTTAGATTTTTAGATATAGATTTTGTAGTGTTTAGGTTTAAAATTTTGGATATGGTTTTATAATTTTTTTTAAGCACTCATTCATAAAACTTATTCGAGAAATTTATTTGCTAAAAATAGTATCACTCACGCTTTTCTTTTACCTGAAGTTAAATTAAATATATTAAAAAAAAAGTCAAGTTAAATATTATTATTATTATTATTATTATTATTATTATTATTATTATTATTATTATTATTGGTGGTGTTGTTGTTGTTGTGGACCACTTCGATTCGCATCAAGTTTTCTAAACCTAGTTTTTAAGTCAAACCAAACTTAACAATAAAAAAATTATATACAGTGCAGTTTTAATTGAACTGACACTGAAATAACATATTAATGGTGCCAATTAATTTATATCATCTTCCACTGTTCCTCATGAATGACTACACACCAAATAATTAAATAAATAACAACTAAACATTCCCACCGGCCTCACTGGCGAGCGCTACCGGATTAGCCGGTGACACCCCACTCACGTGCATCTCACGTGAATATAAATAAATAAATTAAATAAATTAAATAAAAATAATGATAATGATATTTATATCAATAGATAAGCCAAATTAATAGTCTGAAAGACATAGAGGTTAAGTTGGCATCACGTCAAAATCTATATCATTTTTTATTATAAAAAAACTTAATTTTTGTTTGTTATATAACATTTGTGTAAATAATAATATGAAACCTCATCCACCAAAGCCACTTAGTTTAAGTGGTTAGCGACACTAAAATAAATCTCTCGTGTGGCATGTTGAGTGATGATGGTTCAAATCCTTGTTAAAGGAAGTAATTCACAGGGTGATGTTGCAACTAACTCACACATCATAGAGACAAGCGTTTGTCGTCTTTTTTTTATAAAAAAAAATATCCCTAAACCTTAAATTTTAAAAGGATTTATATTTTTTTGAATTTAAAATTTTATAATATTTGGGTTAAAAATTTCTAAGTTATTAGAATTTAAATTATGAAAATAAATTAATTTTTTATAAAAAATAAAAAAAATTAACGTTTGATATAGATGATAACTTGGTATCCACATCATTCCTCTGTTAATACAGTATAAATAACATTATTTATTAAATAAATAAATTTGAGGGAAAGAGACCCGTCACGTGCATTTCACGTGAATAAAAACAAATTAATTAAAAAAATAAATAAATTCGAGAGAGAGAGAGAGAGAGAGAGAGAGAGAGAGAGAGAGAGGTTGTGGTTCGAGAGAGGGTGTGTCTACGAGGAAAGCGAAGCGAGGGTTTTCTCTCGATGGAGATGCTGAGATTTGAGAGAGATTTGAGAGAGATTGGGCTCTAGGGTTTCCTCTCGATCTCCAAAGGGGACAACTTTGGTGAACTCTTATTGTAAGTAATTCATAATTTTGATTGTTTCCTTTTGGAATGCCATTTAATCTCCCTTGTTTTCCCCCTTTTCTTTTTATTTTAGGTTTTTTTTTAGTTTTTTTGGGTTTTGATTTAGTGGGGTTTGGGTGGATGGTGTTGAAGAAGGAAAAAAATTGGGATTTGGTTTGATGATTGTGATTTTTTCTTTATTTTGGTGGATAGTTTAGGGTTAATTTGATGTAGAATAATGAGCTGCAGTTCCAAGTTTTTTGTTTTTTTGTTTTTTTTAAGAGGATTTTTTATTGTAGATGGAATGATCTTTCCAATTTTAATTTAGTTTTCCAACAGTTTGGATGAATATTTCATGTTCATTCTGAATTTTGATGCTTTGTATATAGTATGAGTCTTCTTAAATGCGCTTATCTTTCTGTTTGCTGATCAGGGCTGAATTTTTTTGAAAATTTACTGTGGTTTTTTACCTTCTGAAAAAAAAAAATGTCATTCTGAATATGTTATTTTATTTGCAATGCATGAATTTGATATGCATGATCCTGTTTCTATGCTTTTCAAGGTCAAAACTTGTTCCTAGTTATTTATGCTCTTCCAATGTTCTTGAACTTATCTCTGTGTGATTTTTACTTTTTTCCTTATTCTGTCAATTAGTGTTAGCATTTCTGGAGTTAATTCTCACTTAATTGGCCTCTTTTTCTTTTATCGATACTGCTTTATGCATTGATACTCAGTGCCAATGATTTGTAAATAATTTTAAATAATCAATTTTTTATTATAATCCATATATTGATTTGGTTTTGAATTGTTAAAAGAACTAAAACTAGAAAGCATGTAAAGAAAATGGATTGATCACACATGAAGCTTGGGTTAGGATTTGTTATCCTTGTTTGACATTACTATTCATTTTTCTTATTTTAGAAAATGGATATATTTTGTCGCTTTCGGGAATGGACCATGTACATAAAGCTGATGCTAATTTAATTGATTGATGGATATTGTGCTTGCCACTTGGTGTCATCATTGAGGTTCTAGATTCCTAAGTTGTGAAATTGATCTATGTTGTGCCAAAATCATTTTATTATCATTATTTGAGATGGCTTGGTATTTTTTGAAACTATCTACTTTGTATCTCTACTTGTATAATGTACTATTATAACCAGGAAGTTAGTTTTGACTCTTTTGAGAGCGGGAAAATCCTATTATATCCTTTCCAGTAACTAATAGTTCTGACATGGAAGAAAATGCTTATCTACCAATTACCAATTACCAAATACCAAATACCAAATACCAAAATGGTTTGTGATATGTATAGCATTCCTAGTATTCCATCCTGATATTAATGGTTATTGACTCTTGGGAAAAGTTAGAAGAATTGGACATATTATGAGACATACAATGCATTACAAACATATAATCATTATGCTTCAAGCTAGATATTCTAGAAAATAAGTACATACACCTTCAATTAGTATTGAAGCACTTGTTTATGTCACATAGTGCATCTGTTTCACTCTCCCCTTTCTACTGTCTTGTATGGTAATAAAGTTCAAACTGATCAGTGATAATAGTTAACTCTCTGATTGTGGATTAATAATTTACTATTTTGATTTGTTAGTGGCCATTCTGCTTCCTAATACATGGATTATTTCTTTATATAGATAAAGTTGAACTGTGTAATAGACTGACAACTATGATATTTTGTATGTTTAAGGTGATATATTCCCTGTTGAACCTGTTTTCATATCTTATTTATCAATTACTCAATGTCCTGGATTATGCCATCCTTTGCTGTGCTTTTAATGATAATCATCATTTCTTTCCGGTTTGTGTTTATTCTCATGTTGTGTGCTGCAGAGACATACCAACACTTGTTCATATGAAGTGACGACCTCGAATGTGTTTTTGGATGGAGTAACTGCATATGATTGAGGGTTCTACTTTTTCAATCTGTTGTATTCCCCAAAATGACACTAGAGGATTTCTTTACTCTCACTGAGATGAAGAATGGGCTAGCAACTCTTGCTAGAGTTGAAGAACTTATTGCTGTTATGCAAAGGCCAGTGGATATTGTTATTACCAGTATAGGCAGTATTGGTGATGCAGCAAGACAGTGGTTGACTGTTGCAGGAACCTTATCTGCTACTGATAACAATGACTGTCTTCATCATTTTGTCAATTTGAATGGCGTCTACTTTCTCAACCAATGGCTTCAGGAAGCCATGAAGTGCAGTAGTGATGCTGGTGATAGTTCAGTTGAGGAATTGATGATAGCATTACTTGGATCACTTGCGAGGCTCCCAATTGACAAGGAAAAGTCAATTGCTTCTGGAATTCATAGGACTGTTGAATGTTTTCTTGGGCATAAAAACCTTGACATAAAGGACAAGGCGAGGGAATTACTTGATCAATGGAATCCTGTGAGGATTGATGACACGGGATGTCAAAACATGGATCTCAGTGGGGCATCCGTAAGTGATATTTTCAAACCTGCAGCTGATGAGAGCAAAGTCAAGAGCAGTTCTGATGTGGCAATTCCAGAAGGGATTTCCTCATCCAAAGCAGAGGGTGAGAACGTGGGTTTGAAAGCAGGATCTGCTGGTGATGAATCTGAACAGTCAAATGTTACTGGATACCCTGACAACAGCCATAAAGATCATACTTTGCCTGCAAACTCTTTCAACTCAACAGATGCAAATGATATTTCAACGGATATGAATTCATTGGCCTCCTCCCTTGTGTCAAATTCTTGTCAGAATAACTTCCCTATTGCACAGGAGTCATCTATTTGCCCTGCAGCTAATATAGCCACAACTGGCACCTGTGGATCTATTGGCAAGGAAAGAAATTTTGATGGTCAATCAAATGCTTCTATGCGTACAGATGTTGGTGATGGCACCATAGAAATGGATGTGGTGCTTAGCACAAGGGAAAGCAGTCAGAAGAACTGCAATAGTTTATCTTTAGATTTATCTGCTCAGAAGCCAACGGCAGAATTGGTTGAGAATTCTGGTCTGAAAAAGAGCAGTTCTTGTATATCTGAACTTGCAGTATCTCAAGCAAGGGAGCCTGTTGATTGTGGGTCGCGAAAGTATATAAAGGACTTCAAGCCACATCTTCCTAAAGCTTCTCAAAGTTTGTCCACTAAAGGAATTGGTGAAAAGGTGGTGGTTGATGTTCTGGAAACTTCTTGCATTTTGAAGGATGTTGTTAGGAGCGAAGGTGATGCTGTGAACCTTGAAGATTCCAAATCGGCAGAGAACAAGTTAGGTTTCGAGACGGATGGAGCGATAGATATGGAGCTTGAATATGGGGAAATTGATGCGTTGGAAATTGCCCGACAAATTGCAAGAAAAGTGGAACATGAGGTGGTTAATTACAGAGAACCATATTGTAGTTCTTCTCCTGAGATCTGTTCTTCTTCAGAAGGTAGGCAGGATCAATTAGCCATCAGTGATCAAGATGCAGATGGACTACCAAATGGAAAATTGAAGGAAGCTTCAAAAAGTTCTGAGGATGTTAGCAGTGATCTTGATAAGGATGTACATGATACGGAATCATTGATGGCGGTGGATGAAGAACCTGTTAGTCACAGTGACAACAGTAGAATCAACTTTGATCTCAATGCAGAATTTTCTACCGAGGAAAATAATTGCTCAGTGAATATCATCGATGAGAATCCATTTATTTTGCCTGCACCTAAACCTGTTGTTGCTACCTCAAAAATAACATCAGGTTTGCCGGTGACCCCACTACATTTTGAAGGTGAATCTGGTTGGAAAGGTTCTGCTGCCACTAGTGCTTTCCACCCTGCACCTTCACGGAAGACTCCAGACAGTGAAAGGACATCTTCTGGTTCAAAACAGAAACATAAAATCGTCGACATTGATTTGAATGCAGCTGGGAGTGAGGATGATGAGGTGATCAATCAAGCATCAGCAAAACATCCTACTGGTGATTCTTCAATCGAAGTCACTTCTAGGAGCACAGAGAGAGTTAACCTAGATTTGAACAGCTCAATAAACAATCCAATTCATCAACAGATTGCTGTGCAAAGCGTGTCTCCATCATCATCATCTTCTTCGAGATTGCCATTAATGAGAGATTTTGACTTGAATGATGCCCCATCTTTATTCACTCTGGCCGGTTCTCAAAACCTTAACAAGTTACCTGTTGTGAATGCCTCTAGGACATGTCAAAGCTCAATACGTGATAGTTGTGACATACCGACCATGAGTTCAAGAGTGATTGTGGAACCGCAGAGCTATTCTGACCGAACACATCAGACCCTGCCAACCACTGCTTATGGATACAATGGATTTCTATCGAAGCCTGCCATGTCTGGCACTGCATTATACAGACCTCAGAACATCCCGTACCATGACTCCAGTGGGACAACATTGATACCGAGGTGGCTCAACTCCGGAGCTTCTAGCTCATATCCTATGCTCACAATCGGTGAACCCTCAAACTTGGATGAGCAAGGGCCTTCTCGACCTTCTCTGGATTTGAATTCCTGTATGGAGATTAGTTCCAAACCAGGTAGCTCTAATCAATTCTATCAATTCTTGGAAGAACACTCAACTGCTTCGCGGCCTGAGAGTTCTTCAGGCATGACAGCACACAAACGCAAAGAACCCGACTCTTCTGGGTATGAGACTTACCCATTAGACGGTAAACAGGTGATGCCATCCTGGTTATAGATAATTTCCCGCAACGTCAAGAGCTCTTCACTTCAAATATCATTTGGAGTTCATGAATCATTCAAAGCTAAGAATGACCCGTAAAAGATTCGGTGCAATTGTTCTAATATGTTCTTACTTGTTTTAGTATACTGGGTGATTGCAGCAGGTGGAACATTGGATGGTGCAATTCTCTTGTAATTGTTGAGTAAGAAATTTATCTTTGGTGTTGAGGTTTTGATTATATCTTTTTCATTGTTCTCTATTTATTTTGATTTCTTGATTGCTTTGTGGTGCATTGATTCTTTTGATTCATTTTTATCTGGTCATTTCAGTATGCAATGATGATCGGTAGGTTAATTTTGTTAATTTTCCGAACTCAATGGAATTTTATTTAATATTAATTATGATTAATTTAGTAGTTTTTTTATTTGTATATCACATAATATTTGGCCTATAAAAATTATTTATATATATATAAATTAAAATTTGCTTCTATACTTTCTTATATATATATATATATATTGAAATATAGTGAACATGTTTTCTATTTGTCAATAGATTAAATATGTTTTTCCATAAACAAATTATTTTTTTTAATATTTAATTTGTTAATAATTTTTATTATACATAATACATTATGTAATAATAAGTTGAAATAAAAAAATAAAAAAGCTACATACTAATAAGGATTTTATTTTTATATGAATAAATTACAATAAAATTTTATTTTCTATTATACTTACATCTTGTTCTAAGGAGGGATTATTTGTAGTTAATTTAATATCTTTAGTTTCGGTTACTGCGCTATCTTCATATGTTAGAAAAGCTGAGTTGTGAGATCTTGTGAAGCTATTTATGCATCTCTTTTTCCCTAATTCAGTAACTTTGGATTTTTCCATTTGGTTTATATTTTTTTTAAGTCTGGCAAACTTCATTCAAATCTGCAAGCTGTTTTTTTGCAATATCTGAAGATATCAATGTTGAGATTTTTTTGAGTTTATTATAGCATTCGATGTAGGTACTTTCCTTGTGTTTTAATTCTCATTTGCAGTATTTTTTTTTAACTTGTAGAAGAATAATGTATTAATCTTGGTTTGTGATAAGAATTTTGAGCAAAGCTGTTATTTCAGATTCAGTACAAATCCTTATGATATAATAACTTATCCATAGAATAATTTAGTGTTAGATTCACTTGTAAATCATAATAAAATTACATCATTTGTTTTGCATTTTATTTTATACTTATTTATAAATCTGCAAGTATTATAGGTATATTTAACATTTGAAAATTTCAATATATATCATAGTTAATATAATTTTCTATATATACAAAATCACAACACTTACCTCTAGCTACTCATCTATTTTCTTCTGTACTTCAATTTGATAGCATTAATCCTTTCATAATGATAGCATCTTTGATGAAATGGTTAAAGGAGATTCTCCTTATATAAGAGAAGCTGAACTAGAGAAAGTGCAAAATACAAGATTTGCACAATGGTTAAAAAATTATGTAAGTTCTCTTTGTGAATTTAATAAAGGTAATATATTTTATATCTTAATGATTACGCACTAATTTTTACATTGTGCTACAATAGGTTCACATTCATAGAGATGAAATTGATGGTCGTCTTATTGAGATTTTTTATGGCCCGACTCGTAGAGTACAATGTTACAAAAAATACTTTGTAAATGGTTTCAAGTTCCATACAAAGGAATATGGGGGGTGGGGGAAGGGGGACAATGAATAGTGGCTACTTGTGAAAGGGAGTTGCTATAATGGCTATGACCATGACTTTTATGGTATTTTGATAGATGTCATTGAGTTGGTATATTTTGGTGCTGGAAAAAGGGTTGTACTTTTCAAATGCCAATGGTTTGATACCAACAAAGGGGTAAGAGTACACCGCACTCATGACCTTATTGAAATTAAACACACTTCACTTCTTCGAAGTGGTGAGCTATTCGTTTTAGCTACACAAGCTACACAGGTTTATTATAGTGGTTATCCCTCAACTTTAAAAGAAAGACGAGATTGATGGGCAGTATTAAAAACGAAGGCCATGAGTACTTTTAATCTTTGTCCTATTGAAGCTGGTAGAGAAAATGAGAATGATCTTAATAAAGGGGTATATCAAGAAACTGAAGTATCTTTTCCAAGCCATGTTACTCTTTAGCTTAATTATAATATAAACCATAGGAAGAACACTCACACATAAAGCTTACTCAATGTAAGGGATGACCTCCATGCAATTCATTAGAACATATAATTCTGCAGCATAGTAATCATCTTTTAGATATCGAAATAATGGCTTGGCACCGAGAAATCGTCCGGGATGTGTGAAAATTGATAGACGTCCCATTGGTTCCATATCACCACCATCATCATTATGTGGAACGTGATTCAAGTTTGTTTCCACATTGGGTTCAAAATATAATGAGCATGAAATTTCTTCAATAACATATGGCTCACAAATGGATCCCTCGACACATGCCAAAATTTTCACCTTCTTCTTGATATGATGCAAAAATCTAAAAATTATATATAATAAAACCACTTTAGCATTGATATGAGCCCTATATTAAATGCATGTCAACTACATTCTATACCTTAAAGATGGAAGAATATATTACCTCTTAAATGGATACATCCAAAGATATTGTACAAGCCCACCCACATTAGCCTTATATGGTAGGTGTGTTGGTAAATGTTCCATGCTATCAAAAAACCCCGGAGGAAAGATTTTTTTCCATCTTACAAATTGTTTCAATGATATTTCCTTTCAATAATATCATATGATCAATACGGATTTCAGTTGAACAAATATCTCTAAAGAAACGAGATAGTTCAGTAATCATATCCGAAATTGAATTGGGTTGAAGACCTCGCAATGCGATCGGAAGCAATTATTGCATGAATACATGACAATCATGACTTTTCATCCCATATAATTGGCTTTGGGCCTCATTTACATAATGTGCTATGTTTGATGCAAAACCATCAGGAAGTCTCAACTATTTCACCCATGCACGGACGCATTTCTTTTGCTCTTTATTCAAGCAATAAGATACCTTAGGTTTGAAAGTCCGTCCATTACTTTCAATCAAATGCAATTGTGGTCGTCTATAATACAACTCCAAATCCTTTCTTGCCTTGATGTTGTCCTTGGTTTTTCCTTTGACATCCATTACTGTGTTGGAAATATTATCAAAAACATTTCGCTCAATATGCATAACATCCAAATTGTGGCGAATAAGATTGGTATGCCAATAATGTTAACTCCCAAAAAATACTTTTCTTCACCCAATGATGGTT
The DNA here is from genome assembly GCF_009730915.1 of Dioscorea cayenensis subsp. rotundata. Taxonomy (NCBI): domain Eukaryota; kingdom Viridiplantae; phylum Streptophyta; class Magnoliopsida; order Dioscoreales; family Dioscoreaceae; genus Dioscorea; species Dioscorea cayenensis. Next base: position 15,235,693 of record NC_052484.1, read on the forward strand.
ATCTCCATAGCCTGGAACCTATTTAGTACTGACATTATTGCCATATGTAATATTTGGAAGAGAATTAATTCTGATCAATATTTCTTCCCCTGAAAATCAAGGAATCAGAGAATCACGCTCCACTCTATTGCTGAACTTATCTCTTTTCTTCCTGAACGGATGATCTAAAGGTAAGAATCAACGATGACAGTAAAAAAAAACATGGCTTCCTACCATGATTTAATGTAAAAGACTTTGTATGTTCCATTCAGTATGGACAAGATAATCTTCCATTAGTGCTCCACCCAGACAAGATCCCATAGGTGGGAAAATCATTAATTGTCCATAGTAATGCAACATGTAACGTAAAATTTTGTTTCCTATTTGCATCATACGTCGTACAACCATCACTCCACAACTGTTTCAAGTCATCTATTAGGGGCCGTAAAAAAACATCAATGTTCTAATTTGGATTTCCAGGAATGACCATGCTAAGGAATATGTACAGTTTTTTCATGCACATCTATGGTGGTAAGTTGTACACAGTAAGCATTACTGGGCACACAGAATATGGTTTTGAAGTTGGGCCATATGGATTGAAACCATCAGCACACAACCCTAGCCGAACATTTCGAGGTTCCAAAGCAAATGATTCATGGGTGAGATTGAAGTGTTGCCAAGCCTCACCATCAACTGGATGTCGAAGCACTCCATCATTACTTTGTTATATGCATGCCAAGTCATGTGTTCAGCAATTTTGGCTGACATATAAAGCCTTTGAAGCCTCGGTACAAGTGGAACGTAACGCAGAATCTTAAAAGTTATATGCATGTCAAAGCAATATTCTAACTCAATTGTTTCTCTATAAAACAACATGCAATTTTTCGGACATATATGAATTTGGACATAACCAAGTCCAAGTTTGGTCAGTCTCTTCTTCATTCTATAAAAATCTTTTGGTAAACATTTGTCTGCTAGCAGGATGCTCTTCACAACTTTTATGAGACGATTAAAACATGACTCGCTAATGTTAAATTCAGCCTTACAATTTAAAAGTTGAGAAACAGCTGATAACTTTGTATGGTTTACACATCCAGACCACAACGGTTCATCTGCATCTTGTAAAAAAGAAAAAAAAGTTGGAAGCACTTGGATTTGGACTTTCATATTCTAACCTCGGTTCATTACCTTGATTAGCATCAAAATCAAAACTCCCCATTGCAACATCCATAACCATCCTGGCGCATAAATTTTCATTTTGTCCTAGACATATCGGTTCATCGTCAGCCCTACTATGTATGACTCTCTAGTCAGTTGTTCTCCATGCAAAATCCAAGTAGTGTAACCATAACAGAAGCCTTTAAGAAAAAGGTGTGTTTATATAAAAAATTTGCAAGTCCTAATTCAAATCGAATTAAAATTTTAAAATCACATATGACCCAAATTATAATTGAATTAGGACAACATGTGGATAAGATAAATAAATTTTATCATATTTGGATATATTCAAGATCACCCAAGAGTACATATCTTAAGAAGACAAAGATATAAAAATTACAAGATTAGTCGAGAGCACAGATCTCGAGCCGATCTAACAATACCCAAATCCTAAGATCAGCCAAGAACACATATTTCAAGGTGATCTAAATACATAAATCTCAAGATCAACTAAGAGCACAGATCTCGAGGCGATCTAAAAATATTCAAATCTCCAGATCAGCCTAGAGCACCGATTTCGAGGAAATCTAAAAATATCCAAATCTTTGGATCAGCCCAGAGCACCGATCTAGAGGTGATGTAAAAATATCCAAATCTCTGAATCAACTAAGAGCATTGATCTCGAGACGATCCAAAATACCCAAATCTCCAGATCAGCCCAAAGCACCGACCTCGAGGCGATCTAAAAGCATCCAAATCAACAAATAAGCTAAGAGCACCGATCTCAAGGCTATCCAAAATATTCAAATCCCAATATCAGTTGAGAACACATATTTCGAGGCGATCTAAATACATAAATCTCAAGATCAGCCAAAAGTACAGATCTCGAGGGGGTCTAAAAAATATTCAAATCTCCAGATCAGCTAAGAGCACCAATTTCGAGGCGATCCAAAGTATTTAAATCTCAAGATCAGCCGAGAACACATATTTCGAGGCGATCTAAATACATAAATCTCAAGATCAGCCGAGTGCATAAATCTCGAGGCGATAAAACAATGTCAAAATCAGAGCACAGATCTCAAAGCAATCTAAATACTCAATTCTTAGGATCAACCGAGAGCACATATCTCGAGGCAATCTAAAATATTCAAATCTCAAGATCAGCAGAGAGCACATATCTCGAGGTGATCCAAAATATACAAAATCCCAAGATCAACCGAGAGCACAGATCTTGAGGCGATCCAAAATATCCAAATCTCAAAATCAGCCAAGAGCACAGTTCTCGAGGTGATCCAAAATATACAAAATATCTAAATATCAAGATCGGCAGAGAGCACAAGTTTCCAAAGCGATTTAAATACTCAAATATGAAGATTAGCAGAGAGCACATATCTCGAGTCGATCCAAAATATCCAAATCTCAAGATCAGCCAAGAGCACAAATCATGAGGCTATCTAAAAATATTCAAATCTCCTGATCAGCTAATAGCACCGATCAAGGCGATCCAAAATACATAAATTTCAAGATTAGCCGAGAGCATAGATTTGGAGGCGATCAAAAAATACCCATGTCTACAAATCATGAGGCAAATATATATATATATATAAAATAAAAAATTTAAAATTAAATAAGATAAAAGATGAATTAAATTAAAAGATAAAATCAACTCAATAAAAAGTAATAATAAGATAAATTAATTTGAAATAAATCAACTCAATAAAAAGTAATAATAATAATAATAAATCAATCAAATCAAATCAAATATAATAATATACAAATAAGATAAAATCAATTAAAATTAAATCCAATAAATACGCATATATAATAATCAAATCAAACCAAATAAAATAATATATATATATATATATATTAAAATAAAAAAAATCAAATCAAATAATAAAATAAATAAATAAATAAATAATAATAATAATAATAATAAAATAATAATAATAATAACACATAAAGAATGATAAAATAATATTAATAACAAAACAAAATTATATGTAAGAATTATATGTACATATATATATAATAAATATAATAATTATAATAATTATTAATATATATATGGTGTGGGGACGTGGTGGTGTGGGTGCCCTATGATGAAGCCACGACGTGAAGAGCAGTTGCCAGAAAAGTGTTAAAAGGAAGACGAAAGAGAAAATCAAGGAGGGAAGACCAGGAGGAAGAAGGCCGATGGGAGATAGACGAAGGAGGAGGCCAAGGGAGGCTAGCAAAGGAATTCAAAAGAAGAAAGAAGAAGAAGGAGCTCCTTTCATTTTCTTCTCTCTATCAAACATACATATATATATATATATATATATATAAGAAGAAAGGCTGCTACCGCCGTCGCCATGGTTGCTGCCGCTGCTTCTCTGCGAGATGGAGGAGGAAGGCTCTCTGTCCCCGTTGAGAAAATTTTGAAGTTGTTGTTCCCTCTCCTCCCTCCTCATCGTCGAAGGCCAAGAGTTACATAGGCATTAATCACCGACGGAGAGAGTAACAAGAAGAAGAAGAAGAAGAAGAAGAAGAAGAAGAAGAAGAGGAAGAAGACTCTTGCCATCGTCGCCATTGCCGTTGCCGTTGCTTGTTCCCGATGTTGCTTTTGATGACCGCCTCCTGCTACGGCTTCTGAGGAAGAGATCCTCGTTTTCTCTCTGCCAAATATATACTCATATAATAAAGAAAAAAAGGGGGGACCAAGAGGATACTGGCCGAAACCTAGAGGAAGGAGACCAGAAGAAGAAGAAGATAAAGAGGAGAGGGAGAAGGTACAAGCGAGACAAAGATAGTAGAAGAAGACAAAAAAAAATAGAAGGAAGAAGAAAAACGTATCTCACCCTACCAAACAAACAAAAAGAAAGAGAAGAGAGAAAGTTGATGCCATCAATGCTTGCCGTAGCCACAATGCCACCACCAGAGATGGAGCCGTCACAGGCAAGAAGACGATCGAGGAGACGTACTAGAAGATGACACAGCTGGAGCATATCCTTCTCCTTCTTGACACCTACACCGGCTCCATTGAAAAGAACACCCAAGATCTTTGATTGTTTGAGAAGCCTAAGTTCATTGTTGATGCAGCAGAGGATCTAGTAGCGCCATCCGGTGATGATAAAGAAACCATGGTGCACCAAAAAGTGACCTTCGTTCCCGGCCTCTACAAGATCATTAACTAGATCCTTGTCAATGCTGCTGATAACAAGCAACGAGACCCTCGATGGACTGTCTATGTATTGAGATTGATCCCCAGACCAATCGTGTCAGTATCTACAACAATGGTGACTATGTATGGCCATGAGTAGAGAGGGGCACCGGCCCGCCCAAACTTGCCGTGTCACCCGTGCCAAACCGGCGGGTCAGTCTTTTTTTTATTAAATTTTGAAAAATAAAACAACATATATATATACAATTACTCACTCACCAAGAATAGGACCGGTGACCTCCTACCCATTAAACAAACATTTTAACCACCATACCAAACCTTATTTTTTGATTAGTTGGGAAAAACAAAAAGCTAACATCACAATTTTAAAAACAACATAAAATTATGTTTCATTTCCTTTTAATTTTATATATACTTTTTACATCCCATTATTTTGCATTTAGAGTCAATTTATTTACTTTAATTGTTATTAGTAACCATTATCTACATATTTTTGTCAATTTTTTTGGTGAAATTTCTAAAATCTTATGTATTTCTAAACATATTATTAACTTAAAATCATAATATTCACTAAAATCTTGATGAATAAATAATTAACTTAATTTTTTTTTTTATTTATCTTTAGTAACAAGATATTTTAAAGATTTAAAGAAATAAATCTAAATTACGATAAAAAAATTAAACAACGTGCTTATGAGGGTTTGAACTCATGACATCTTGAACAATTTAATAACAACACCAACTGAACTATGAGTTCTTAGTGCTAGTTTTCTTTAACATATATATAAAAGAAATTACTCTTATGCTATGTAATTTTAGTCCCACATCGGTTAATTTATAAAAAACAACATCATAACCTCCTATAAAAAAGTAGTCATAGCCTCATAAGTATTCCAGACTTTTAATTATTTTTTAACAATTTGTATAAAATTTAATGTTTTAAATATAATGTCATAACCTCAAGGTTTTGACCCGGCCCGCCGGTTTTGGAAAGAGGCCTGGGCCGGGTACGGGTCACACTAAAGGTTAACCCAAAATCCGTCGGGTCCGCCGGGCCAACCCGGCCTGGCGGTTCAAAGCATAGGATGGGCCGGTTCCAGGTCCGTTGGAAGCCGACCCAGACCGGGCCGGATAGGCCTGGCGGGCCCAATAAACCGGCCCATGCCCACCTCTAGCCATGAGCGGCTTGCCAAAGTCATGACATACCAGCCAGCAAGCTATGCCGAAAGCAGCAGCGATGAGGATGATGATGGCCTTATTCCCTTCATTGAAGCTCAAATCTAAGGCCGGAGAAGCGAAGGAAAAGAGGAGGGAAGAATCTTTATGGTATCAACCAAGATCAGGATGATGGATTTCGTTTACTTCATTGAGAGGAACGAGATCCCTGCCTAGATCAATACCGCTCTTCAACTCAATCTATCCAAAGCCGAGGAAGCAGGGTCAGGGGTTGCGCACTACCGGCTGATGGACGTCCTACACCCGAGAGTGGTGCCGATACACAAGATGAATCTCAATGCGAAGAATGAGTACACGATTATCCAGGTCTACAAGTTCCTGCAAGATATCTTTAGCAAGCTCAAAATCAGTAGGTATATTGAGGACAGTAAGCTTTTTAAAGGAAGGCCTCTTGATAACTTAGAATTTATGTAATGGATGAAGAAGTATTGTGATTCAGTCAATGGTGGCATCATGTAAAGCTACTATTCTTTGAAGAGAAGAGATTCATCAAACTCTGTTGGACGCTTTGAGGACTGAGTATTCAAATCAGTGAGGCAATTTAAGAAGCTTGATGCATCTAAGTATAAGATGTTCATAGTCTGCAACATTGGCCAGCAGCTATTGAAGCTATAAAATCTATTAAAGTTGGTGATTTTCGAGGTATCTCGCTCTCATCAGAGTTTGGGCAGCCATGGCGACGCATCAGCAGAAGCACCAGAAGATGGTTGAGCAAGAAGACGTTGATGGCATGGGCCATTCCCTGTGAAGTAAGTTCTGGCTTCTTGTATAGTTGTTCTTGATGTTAAACTTAAAGATGTTGGTCTCTGCACTGTGATATAAAAAGGAAGCTGGACTGGCTGCAATGTAAGCAGAGGATGTTGGGATGGGTAGTCGTGAGCTATTCATGTCAAATGTCAGGCTGTTAGTGAATGGTGACGAGGCTTATGACAATTACAAAATCACATGTTGCTGGCCAAGAAAAGCCTAGTTCATCCAACCATTCAAGTAGAGGTGCTGAGGAAAATATTCCTAATACTAACCATGATGATGATGATGATGATGATGATGATGATGATGATGCTAGTAATGATGATCCTGAAGATAATGATAATGATGGTGATCGTGCATGAGATTATAATATGTATAAGGGGTGTTTATATATTAATATGAAGAAAGAATGAGTGTATGGAATCTAAATAAAAATGGGGCGTATGCATGGTGTATGTGGATTGATTAAATAATCAGATGACATGTGTTACCTTTAGATGCAGTTTGTTATCATGTTAATGAATCAAGGGTGATAGTGGAAGCATGATAAAAACTATAATTCAAAGAATTCATGAGAGGCCCATCTAATAGTCATGCAAACTATATTAAAATAATGCTCTCCTAACTATGTACTGGCATTAATCTAAAAGAGATAAAGTTGAAGGACAACCAAACAAATTTAGTGTCCGTTTGATACGCAAAATTTTGAGGTACAACACAGCACAATTTCTCTTGTTCTTTGTTTGGTTTGTTAAAAAGTTTAAAATACAACATAAGAGGATGTCAGAGTACAACACAAGTAGTTAAAATTTTTATACTATCAAAACCTCGGTACAAAAGTTTTATCGTGGTACATCACAACTAAAGACTAAATTACCCTTAATAAAGAATAAAAATACAATCATATATATCATATCCCACGACGCTAATCAATTTTAATAATATAACATTCTTTTAAATGTAAGATCAATATCTTAAAATTAAAATTTTAAATCATAAAAATTAACATAAATTTTTTTAATATTTCAATTTAAAAATTAAAAATTTAAATTGTATAAAAAATAAATATAAATCACTTTATATCTTATGTTCCTGAATCATAGGTATGATTTTCATAGATATATCAAACATATTAGCAATCTCATATAAAAAATAATATTATTTAACTAATTGATATATTAACGGAATTTATCATGTATTTTTTAACAAAAAAAAATTAATTTTGCATATATTTTGAAAATTTTAAAAAAACATAATTATGATTTACTAAATTGATTAATTATAAAAAAATTAATTAAAATATTGAAAACGATATCTTATTGTGAAGCTGTTTATTGTAAAACAAACATATGATAATATAAAAGGTATTAGAAGTAATTTTATAATATTTTTGTCCAGTACTCCAAAAGCTATCCATAGAATATCAAACATGGTACAAGACAAATAGTTGTACTGTACCACAAATACTTGTTCTGTTCTGTATTGCTTGTGCTGTACTTAGCTGCGTATCAAACGCACCCTTAACCACTTCATTACAACAAATTGCCTAGAACTTACTCTAATCAAATGATGATCAGATCTGAGCCGTTCATCCCTCACTTTAACACCTTTGCTTCAGCTGCCTCGAACTTAAACCATGTTTGCTTGATGATGAAACCTGGACCCTTGATCATACCTTTAAATGATATCCCATTCATTGCCTAGTTGCCTGGAACTTACTTTATAAATATGATGATGAAATCAGGACCCTTGATCAAACATTTAAAATAAGATCCCATTCATCCTTTATTGCCTCAAACTTAAGACAATGTTACCTGATGATAAAATCTCAGCCCTCCAATCAAATTTGAATTATTTATCTAGCCTCGAACTTAAGACAATGTTGCCTGATGATAAATCTCAGCCCTCCGATCAAATTTGAATTATTCACCATGCCTCAAACTTAAGACAATGTTTCTTGATGATGAAATCTCAGCCCTCCGATCAAATCTGAATTATTCACCATGCCTCAAACCTAAGACAATGTTGCTTAATGATGAAATCTCAGCCCTCCAATCCTATCTCTTGATGATCAAATCCAAACCATTCACCATATTGCCTCAAATTTAAATCAATTATATGCTCCTTAAATCCATCGTCCAATCACTATGGATAAAAAAACCACACTGAAAACATTTAATAATGAGATATATATTTCAATACGGCAACAAGGCATGTAGTGTGGTGACGAGACACATGCAGCGGTTATGTTCATATATATATATATATATGATGTGATAAAAATATATATGTGGATATATAAAATCAAAGCCAAAGCATCCAAGTCAAGATATAAGATATGAAAAGATTCAAGACTTAAAAATTGATATAAATTGACAATTGGACTCGGCAGTCTTAAGACATCAAAAGTCGAAGACCCAAAGAGTTTCACAAGTCAATATTTTAAAAATCCAAATAAATTGACAATTGGACTCGATAGTCTCAAGACATCAAAAGTCGAAGACCTAAAGAGTTTTAGAAGTCAATATTTAAAAATCCAAATAAATCGACAATTGGACTTGGCAGTCTCAAGATATCAAAAGTCGAAGATCCAACGAGCTTCACAAGTCAATATTTAAAAATCCAAATAAATTAACAATTGGACTCAGTAGTCTCAAGATATCAAAAGTCAAAGACCCAAACAGTTTCATAAGTCAATATTTAAAAATCTAAAGAAATTGACAATTGGACTTAGCAGTCTTATGACATCAAAAGTCGAAGGCTGAAAGAGTTTCACAAGTCAATATTTGAAAAACCATATAAAGCGACAATTGGACTCAGCAGTCTCAATACATCAAAAGTCGAAGACCCAAAGAGTTTTACAAGTCAATATTTGAAAATTCATATAATTCGACAATTATTAGCAGTGTCAAGACATCATAAGTCAAAGACCCAGAGAGTTTCACAAGTCAAGATTGGAAGAAGCTTCACCAGCATAAAAGCCAAAGCTTATGAAAAGTAAAATCAAGTTTATGATTTATCAATATAGGGAATTCATAACTTGAAATTCAAATCAAATTCAAGATGCAAATCAAATCCAAGATATAAAATGTCCAAGACACAAGTTCAAACACAAGTTCACAAGTTTCTAAATCATATCCAAGATTCAAATTCTCAAAATTTAACGAAAACCATATGCTAACAAGATTCAAAGCACGTTGTTCGGCAAAATAGTTGGAAGGAGATAAAATACTACAATCATCATTTACTTAGGCCCATAAGACTAAGTGGCGTCAAGATGATTGAAAATTCCTTGTACTTTCATAAATTCATATTTATTGAAATGAATGAAATTTATTGTCACAACTTGTTCCTTATTCACACGTATATCTTAATCGGAGGTCCCTGACACAATGTCCAGGGTAATTAATATTAAGAGACTTGTCTCTAATGGAAGTCATGAACCCATAATCTATTAAAGTCATAAAAATTAAAATATGATTTATGATCCATTTATTTTAACCAGTCTAACCTTGATTAAAGGCCGGGTGAGAAAAAAGGAGTCCACAAGGTGCTTGTGGACATTATCAGAAATTTGCCATTTATTATTTTGACAACCAACACAAGGACTTCTAATTTTATTCCCACGGACGAAATCACGTTGAGAAAATGCAAAAGAAATAAAATACTCAACTCCATTGAAATAGTTAGGCGTAATGAACCCATCACGGAGTCTCGAATAACTCCAAGAGTGGTCTCTATCCATTTCGCAACTCTATTAGTATCATATAAATTCGGTAAGTTCAAGCCACTCAGACAAAAAGTAGACTACTTTATTAAAAATGGAGAAAAATATTCTAACATTAATTTTCCTTTAACTAAAAGAAGACAATAATGCTTAATTCTTTAAGATATATCATCATCCTAATTATATTCTATTATATTTCTTTTTTATTAACTTAAATGATATGTTTTAGTAAAATAAAGCCACATTCATGCAAAAAAAAAAAAAAGAGCAAATTGTAATAGTTAGTACTATTATATGAACATTGATTACTATTTTAACAATAAGGATTCATTTGTTAAATAACTGTAATAAATAAATTCCAATTCTCACACAAATTTCACTAAAAGGACAAATAGCATGAATGAATCAACTCACTAAATTCCAATTTGTTACATTAGATGTCAATTTTTAAAGTGACAAATATGACTAAAGTAATAAAAAACCAAAATTAGCATGAATCAACTCACTCAATAATTCTTCAGAATTTAATATTGCATGCAATCTTCTCTCCACACCTTTATTGCAAAAATAATCTGAATTCAATAATAATAATAATCATGAGTTAGGATATATATATATATAAATAAATAAAATACACATGAGCCCACACACAGACATGCATATGCCATTAACAACTTGGCCCACACACTAAAGAAAATATATGTTTATAGAGATGTGTGTGTTGTGTGATTCATATGATGTATTTTTTTCAAGACAACTTGGCCCACACACAGACATACATAATAACAAGTGTTAGCCCACACACAGACATGCATGATAACAAGTACTTTTTTTAGTGGTGGGAGAAAGCTTTTCATTTCCAAAGCCAATCTTTTTGGTTTCTAGAGTTAAAAAAAAAACAGAAAAGTGGTAATGGATGTAGTGGGTGAGTGTTGGGAATGAAACTAGAAATTAATAATATGATGATAACAAGCTCTTTGATTCTTCCATATAGGGATGGCAACGGGTAGGATATGGGTAGGGTATGCCAAAACCCTTATCCATACCCGTGACCCCTACCCCATACTCGTACCCTTACCCATACCCTTCAGAATTAAAAAAAAAAAATCATACCCTTACTCCTTACTCAGAAGTACGGGTATACTCAGTAGAGTACCCTGCTACTCGTTATTCAAATTATCGAATTAAATTTAAATAATAATAAAAAAATAAATTAATTATACATTATATTACAATCTTTTAAACACATGTCCATAAATTCAAAAATTATAAAGTTGATATATATTTGTTTATCTTAAAAATATATAATCACATAAAAAATGGCGCCTATTTGGGACTCAATAAGACCTCTACCTTTTTGTTTTTGTTTATGTTTAACTATCTTGATTTTTGTTTTTAAATTTTTTTCATATATCTACTATTTATATTTTTATATAGCTTTCAAATTTTATAAATATCTAGTAAGATTTTTGAATATAAAAAAACATTATAAGTAATTCTCATAAGTTATATCCAATTGATTTTTTTATTAGTATCTTATTTTTTTCATGATGTTTTTATAATTTATAGAATAAATTATTATAACATTATTTTTTTATATTTGTTTATTTTTTTAATTTAATTATGATTCTTAATATATATCTAAAAATTCAATTTTTGATAATATTATCAAATATAAATATAGAAATTAAATAAAATTTAAAATAATATATTAAGAGAAAATTTGAAGTATTATTTTCAAATTAATCACCATGAAAATAGATATTGAGTAAATTGTGAGTAAATGTTTAGTTTAATAAAAGATTATATATATATATATATATATATATATGAGAGGGTAAGGGTACGGGTATGGGTTTTATCCGTACCCTCTTCAACGGGTAAAGGTAAGGGTAAGGGCACGGGTAGGGTATGGGCATACCCTTACCCGACCCGTACCCACTCAAAAACTAACGGGTAATACCCTTACCCGTACCCGTACCCAGTCAAAGAGGGTAATATCCTCTTTGACCGGGTACTGGTACGGGTATACCCGTCGGGTAGGTTATAAATTGCCATCTCTACTTCCATAGTTTAGTACGGTTTACTATTAATGTTAAAATCCTAATCCTAACCCTAATATATTGAATGGATAATGGTGAACAAACATGAAGGATCAATTGCTGGGCAAGTTATCATATTATACCAGCAGATGCAAACCAAATATATATCCATTGTGGAAACAGAAAGAGGGCTAAAGTGGAGACAAAAAGGTGAGACAGTGACAAGTGATTATATTATACTAACAGATGGATAGGTATCAGATGCATAGAATTAAATTTCTCTAACTCCTATGACATGAAATAAAAGCAATATCTTGTGTTAGTTCCTGAGAGGTAGGTGTGTAAGGTAAACACTCAATCTCACAAGAAATTAAAACACACACATGCAAGAGAAAGAAGACACACTCTGAATAGCTCCGCCTATAATTAGCTTTAGATCTTTCTTCAAATTGTATTGGTAATTATGGTCTTGTGAATCATATTGGCTTGCCCTTGCCTTTCTTAGTTTGTGTCTTCAAATAGCTTCACACCAAACTAAACTCCATGCAATCTTCATGATGATCTTTTATTCTTCCCAACAATAGATTATTCCTCTCTTTTAAAAATAGATCTCTCATAAAAAGAGTTTATCAAAGATATAATTCACCATCTTAGATCTTACCAAAGATAGATAAAATCATACCTAAGAAAAACTTGCTCTTAGAGAGATCCTTTTTCCTTGATGCTCTTTCCAAAAATAGTTATTCTTTATATAAACTATTGAGAGGAATTTCTCTAAACATAGTCTCCCATCATGATCTTTTAGCCCTCATATCTTCATATGCCATGTCACCATGCGTTAGCCACATCTTCATGCTTGTCACCACTTCTCTTGCCAAGTCATCACTATCACATCATCTTTCTTTACCATGTCATCTCTTGGCTTGTCACATAATGCCAATCCAAGTCTTCTGACCTAACACCTTATAAAATGAAATTATGAAATAATAATAATAAAAAAAAATAAAAAGGACAAGTCAGATACATCCAACATGATTGTATAAACAATAAAATTACTTTCAATCATCATTATCATATCAATTATGTAGAAAACTTGGGGAATAAAGATCCAAAAACTTGTGCTTTTAAAACTGGGTGGTGTGCACTTGACGAAGAGATGCATACCACCGAAAATTTAGTTAGAAATCATGGGGACATAAAGAAATTCATATGGCAATATATATATATATATAGTAAACCGAAAGAAGATATATATATATATATATATAGTAACTGAAAGAAGAAGATATATATATAGTACCTAAAAATTTTGCATGAGCCTTACAATACTAACAGACTTCCATCAGTAATATTACATCGGTAATATTATTAAATTAAACCAACGGAATTCCATCGCTATTAATAAAAAATATCTATCGGTATTTCTTTGGTGCCAAGGGAAAAATATGGTAGTTAAATTAGCAACGAAAATCTATTGGTGTCGTCATCGATAATATGGTCGCTATTATAAATTTCAACCATACGAAACTCCGTCGGTATTTTGTCGATAATCTACCTGGTTTTCCGTCGGTAAAAGAAAATATTCCTGACAGAAAAGAATCCGTCGGAAAAACCCCGTTGGTATTGAACTGTTTTCTTGTAGTGTCTCTGCTTTATGTGTGGAACTTATGTGTTGAATGTTGTGTTAAAGTTTTGTTATGCCTTTGCTTTATGTTAAACTTTTGTTATGTCTTTGCTTTTGTTTCCTTGTGCCTTTGGATATATCAAACTTGTTTGTTATGTATTTGCTCTATGTGTTGAATTTATTTGTTTTGTGTTGAACATTGCATTAAACATTTGTTGTAGTTTATGTAGGGTATAACTCGAGAATGAAGTTTTTTTTTTCTGATTCAGATAAAGATTTAAATGAACCAATGTCTGATTCTGAAGAACATGCTAGCAATTTGGATGTATATATGGATGAGTACACTAGAAAGATGCATACAAGTGTGGCATTTGCATCATATCAATATATGAAGCCAATGTTGAAGAGTAAAAAGAGAACACCTTCATTAACTAGCCACAAGTGGGTTAATGAAATAATGGACAGATCAGAAACTCATTTCTTTAAGTCTAAATGAAGAAAAATTTGTATTTAGGAGATTAGTGGTTGAGCTTACTCAAAAGTATGGTCTACAACACAAAGAAATGTTACTATAGAATAATTAGTGATAATGTTCTTGTACATATTTAGACAAAGAGCTACTTATAGGAATGCAGAGGAGAGGTTTCAACATTATGGAGATATAGTGCACCGACAATTTCATCGAGTGCTAAAAGCTGTCCACAAACATGGAAATGATATTATTAGACTGGTAGATAGAAATTTCAGAGATGTGGAGGATTACATTCGGGGTGCCGATTGATATTGGCCTTAATTAGAAGATTACATTGGAGCAATAAAGACGGGACACATGTGGCCATTATCATCCTAGCTGATAAACAAATTCCATTTATGAATAGAAAAGGGTACACATCAACAAATATTCTAGCTACATGTGACCTCAATATGAGTTTCACATTTTCACTAATGGATCCTTTAAGAAATCCATCTTTGAAGTTTTCTCAATCACCCAAAGTTTCACATTTCCACAAATTAGTATCTATATTATGTTTTCTTTTTATTTTTTTGTACTATAATTTTGTAGAAAAATACTAACTTTGTGGATTCTGGATATCCTACAATGAAAGGTTTTTTTTGGGTCATACAAGAGTGTAAGACATCACATTTCACAATTTAGAATGTTTAGTGCCTTTAGGTCTCCAAATGAAGTATCCAATTATCATCACTCCAAATTGAGGAGTGTTATAGAAATAACATTTGGGGTTTGCAAGGCAAGATGGTGGATCCTACAAAATATGACCAAATATACTCTGAAGGTACAATTCCAAATTATATGGTCATGTTTTGCTCATAATTATATTTGAAGGATGGGTGGTAATGATTTGGATGTCCTTGAAAGCCTTGAAGACATCAACCAATTTCAAGATGAAGGGCGTGGCTTCGAGGATAATGTTAGTGAAAGTTCACCTGTATGGCAACAACCAACCCATGAGGACACCCAACAAATGATCATAATTAGAAACAATATTCGGGATCAACTCTTCAATCAATTTATGAGTTGATTTTGTAGTATTTATAAATTGTTGTTATGGTTGTTGTGATGTTAAAAAATATTTTTGTTCTTCTTTTGTTGTTGTTGTTGTTGCCATGGTTGTTTTGATGTTGAAAAATCTTAATGTTGTTATTGTCAATTGTTGATGTAATAGTTATCACAATGTTGATGTTATGTTTGTTGTGATGTTAAAAATATTATTGTTCTTGTTCTCATATTTGTTGTTGTAATTTTATTCTTATGTTTCTTGTTCTTATTAAACAACAACAACAATTATAATAATAATATTATCAATAATAATAATAATAATAATAATAATAATAATAATAATAATAAAGATATATTTTTGGACTAGGGTTTTTCTTACAAATGGCAAAACCAAATAAGTTTGAGATATTTAGGCATAAATCCACTAATGAGATAGAACTTAATTAATCATTTTCAATTAATCATTTTCGAGAAAATCAAGAGGGTAAAGAGAAGAAGAAAAAGAAGAACAAGAAGAATAAAAAGAGATGGGAAGAGATGGAATGGGGGTGATAATATTACAACCCATCCCATAACCCTTCAAAATTGTTGGTTTCAATAATGGTGAGTGTGTATGCATATTGTACATTATATCATTAACATGGTCAAGCTAATCTCTTTTATGTAAAATATCATATAAATTTGGCTTAAATTCCAATGCTTTGGTCAAATTTTCAATAGCCTATAATTGGGAAAAAAAATTAAAAAATATTCATTCCTGGTTATATATAAGCATGAAAAAGTGATAGGAAAGTCATTTTTCTGGTATACAATATGAAAAACTATACTATACAACTACAAACGTTACATGAGTTCTAAGAACAAACTAAATCCATATTTCTATCTATAAAGTTGACTATAAAAATCTCTCTGTCATGCATATTCACCTAACCATTCATTATAAATTATATCCTTGGCTTTTCGCCTACATAAGTGGTTCCCACACTTCCGTTCCTCTTGTTTGGTCCATTTACCTTTTGTACCCCATGCTATATCCCTAAATAATTTTGTTGTGGAAAAACAGCAATTGTTTATGAGAGTATTGCCTAATCCTTTGCTTTCTGTTGGCTTCAAGATATTATCAACTTTACCACTAGCAACCATGTTCAACATTTAAATCCCGTGCCATTTTATTTTTATACAAAATAATCCCCACTACCTATCCTGCAAGTAAATAAGTTCTAATGGCTGTAATTATTAGGTGTTGGATGCCTTAATCTATTTTCAATTTGATACATACTACTTGAAAGCAATTAAATAATTACTTTCAAATGCTAATAGTATGACAGATCTAGGATCTAAAAAAACATTGGAATTATTAAATTTTTCACCAAGCCAAGTTCGAAGTTGATTTTTACATTTTCACTCCACGTGCAATTATGAAGAAAACTATTATAGTCTCCCATGCAAAGGCACCATATGTCATCAGCTCACATTATCTATCCAACTCACTGATTTTTTGGTTGCTTTGTAAAAACACTTGCAATTATGAAAAAGATTAAGTTTTTCATTTGCTTAATGAATTAAATTACCATTCACACAAAATTTTGAGGTAATGAAGAGATTTGGAGGAGATTGAAGATATGGATGTAATGATTTCTTCAATTATATCTTGAGAGATGCTCTCAATGAAAAAAATTGCAACGTTTTTTTCCCCATTTTAGAATGAAAAAGAAAATAAAATGAAACTTGAAAGAAAGACTGATTTGAGAACTATCAACAAACAAGAATTGGATGAAAAAACACAACCTTGGTTCCAGTTTGAGAAAGAAGAAAAAATAGAGCCGAGAAGCAAAGTGAGAGTTGGGAAAAAAAAAAATGCAGTCCAAGGGAGTGGCATCATCCCCCTCTCCCCCAACACTATATTGTTTTGTCTTTATAGAGGAACACATTTATTAAAGTACATGTTAAAAAAGATAATATATATAGAAATTTATACAAATAATTGTGCCACCTAGATGTAGCCACGATTGAGGAACTGCCGGTTTCGATTCAAGGAAATAATGAACCTGAACCTAACCGCCTAAGCAAGGTTCTTGGTGGTTTGGTTCTGGTTCCGGTTTAGTTCCGATTCTGGCCGTTTGGTTTAATGGTTTTGGTTTGATAGTTCATACGGTTTTTGAATTTTAGTTTTTTGTTAAACCAAATAATTCAATATTTTGAATTAAAAATGACCATGAATCCTAAGATAAGTAGGGAAAAGTACAATATTTTTTACAAAAATGAAAGAATTAATTCAATATAATATTTTATACAAAAAAATAAAAGTATTAATTCAATGCAATAATTTATAGAAAATAAAAATACAATATAAGAAATTAAAAATGAACAAAAAGTAAAAGGCTTGAACTTATTTATATTAGGTTGTCTGCATATCCTCTCGGGTATAGAGGAATCAAAGCCCACGTAGTTCTTTTATTTTTAGAATACATGTTTCCCCACATTTTTGAATTGGCTAATTACCTGCTTTATTATCGGAGGAGTTGGAATTGAAAGCTGTCATTGTCATACCAGAGCCATCATGTACCTACTCGTTTGATGATGATGAATGTAGAAGATCATCTTGACATCATAGTCTGGCTCTTTCCCAATCAGCAAGGCAAGTTTGCGCTTCCAATGATTCTGGACCCACCTTGATCGTTGTTTGTCCAAAATGTTATCACCATTACTAAATGTTTGTTCAACTGCGACGATTGAGGTAGGAATTGCAATGAGTTTTTAGTAATCTTGACTAAAGTAGGAAAAAATATCTGTGTGTCTACTCCACCATTCCAAAATTGGAAAATTTGGACTTGCGTTATCACCAAACTCAAAAACTGTTGTTAGATATACTTCGAGCTCATATTTATTGTTTTAATTAAAAATTGATAAGTTGATTTGTATACACTACTAAATGTATAAGTAGCATCATTAAAAACATGAAAAATATCTAGAATAATATAACATATTTCCCATTGGGTTGGCAAAAGATTATGCTGTGCAATATAAGTAGATGCAAAAGAACACAATAAATGTTTACACTATATGATTGATCAAGTAATTTAAATGTTGAATTCCGACGAGTAGAAACATCTTTTGACAAACATTTTGGTATCATTCTATTTTGTTTACAAAACTTTCCCCATTCTTGCATAACTTGTGGATGCTCCCAAATATATGAAATTACTTTTCTTATCGGAGATATATGTTGATTGAGTTCATTAGCTAAAGAATCTTGTTCACATAAATTTAAAATATGACATGCAAAACTTATATGAAAAAATTTTCCACCAAAATTCGGTTGACAAGTTCATTTTAACTCTAAAATTGAAGCCGTATTAGCTGATGCATTATCAAAAGAAATTGAAAAAACTCTATTAACCGATCTATAATCTTGCAAAATATCTAAAATTATTTTACATATATTTTCAACCAGATGCCTATCTTTAAAACATCTATATGCAAGTAATCTTTTTTTGTAAAACATTATTTTCATCAAGCTAATGACAACTTAATCCCATATAAAAATGTTCACACCAATGATCACTCCAAATACCACTACAAAGAGAAACATTAAAATTGATGTTTTGAAAATATTATATTAATTCACTTTTGTGTTATTTATATAATTTCAAAATATTTCTTTCAAAGTATTTCTAGGAACCTTTTGAAAATTAGGATTTACATAATTTTGACAAGAATTGTTAAAACCCATTTTTTTTTATCAAAGCTAAAAGATAATTGATTAATAGAAACCATTAAAGCTAATTTAGTTCTACATTCCATTTCATTATAATGAAATAATTGAGTAGACTTAGAAGAAAAAGCAAACCCAGTCGTTTGAGATTGTCTTTTGCTTAATCCAATCTTAAGTTTATCCCATAGCCACATCCTTTTAAAAATTTGTAAACTTTATTGCAATAATTGCAAAAACATCGAACTTGTCATCTCCTTTCGGTGTTTTTTTGAAATAAATTTTGAAGATGTCGGAATTTGAATCTCTCTCACTTGCCTCCCATTGTGATTGTGATGATAGTGGTGGATTGCTTTCGATTCCTTGGGTTGGATGTTCCATTGGCATATCGTGGTCAAGATCAAAATTGTCACACCCCGACCATAGCCGGCCACGTGGCAATTGCCACGACAATAAGGAGCGAATCCTACAGCGTCCAATCTCCTAGTCACCGTAAGGCTCAAAACAACCCTGCTAACACAATTTGCTAAAGAAAGATACAAAGTCCACAACAGGACCAACCAAGGTTCCAAATACAGAAACAGTACACAAAACTCAAGTTTAGTGGATCCATAAAGTTTACATGCACACTGCACACTAACCTAAACAAAGGGAAAAGGTAGGTCACTCTACTGCTTACCCAGCACAACCCAGTCCAATGTCGCAATCTGAGAATGGAGAAAGGAGAGTAGTAAGTAACATATGTTACCCAGTGAGTGGAGACAGCATAAATATAACAAAGTAGTACAACATTTCAAATAGTAATTACCATAATAATAATAACAAATAAAAAGAATTCCAAGTATTCAAGAGATTAATAGATAACAAAATGATTAATAAATTGTACAGGCAAGTAACACTTTCCAACACATTGAGCACCGCTCAAAATACAGGCTAGCCTCAAACAATTCCCAAGCTAATCGTGGCCGCGACTAGCTACGGGACCATCAAGGTGTTTTAAGACTTGTAAAATTCAAAATGCTGCCTTCCTTGGTGTTGGCCATTGAGATCCCCATGTGGTGACCCCGGGTTTTTAACATATAAAAACCCCTTGTCAATGGCTCCACACACCTCTTGACCAGAATAAACTTAGGGTTAACCACGCCGCCTCCCATCAAGCTAGATAGTGGAACCCCACACTGCAGTGTCGGGCTAAAGTCCGCTGTCACCATTAAAATCCAAATGCCACAATGCAATTATTTCCAATTCCAATTTGAGGAATCAAGCATATGATGTCTAAATACGGAAATGTACATCAAACCATATTCCATTTGCATGCAAATATATATACATGTAAACATAATATATAGACATATAAACATGTTCCTTTCAAGATACATATGTATAAGCGTACTAGAATCATTTTTGCCAAATAACTCCATGCACAAAATATCTATATACATATATATATATCAAATGAAATCTGATTTAACATCAAATTTATGATAAAAAACATATAAAGCAATACTATAATACTCTTATTAAATCTATGCAATTAACAATTAAACCATTCACAAAACCAGTCGTCTCGCCTTGAGACAAACTCACTGGTCGGCAATTTCTTTCCCCTTGGAGGATGCCTCACCACCTAGAATCAAACAGGGAATCTAAGAACCAATGAACACAAGAATGGAAACAAAATGCATGTGAATGCATTGTTACATGTCTAACATGTAACTCTAGGATTTTAGGGGAAAACGACATCATTTTGGACCCAAACGATCTCAAACCGAAGTAAAATTAGTTCCAATGGATTCTAAGTAAGAAGGGCTTCCAAAAATATATTTATACAAATGAAAGGTTTCACAAACTGTTTCCCTAAGTAAAACAACAATGTTGTAAGAAACAATGAATATACTTTTGGAATACATCGCACATATCTTTGAAAATATAATAAAATTCATTAACACAAAAATAGTTATTGGCTTGATTAACACTCGAACCACACCTATGATCGCTCTAGCTTCACCTCTTAAACGTTCCATTGATCTACATCCAAAATATAAAAGTAAATCCAAGAACAATTCAAGACTAATATCCAAATCTTCCATAAAGACATGAAATTGTTACCCTACTTACATTCTTCTCAAACTTGATATCACTACACAACGTCTCGCAATTTGATAAAGAAACAGTTATCAAAGACCCTCAACAATGCATAAGCCATTATCAATCTCAATTGTTAAAAACAAGTTCAACTCCCCCATAAGCAACTGATTACCAATTACACAATTTACATACACGGATGCCACAATGAGTATGCAAATATCTTAAATTCATTACATGTATCCTTGCACGCCAAGAAAACCAACCAAATCTTTTCATTCGAGATTTTCAATATACCTACAAGGCTTACATGTGGTCATTTACCCAAGCCTATGTTTGAACAAATTTGTCATGAAAATCATTCAAGTCCAAAATCCTCAACAAAGTATTGTTAATCCCAAGTCACCCATATTAACCTTATTAAAATCAAATTCACTACCAAAACTCTCCAAAAAATACTTTCCATTTTCTAAAATAGTTAGTCTAACAATTCATTAACATTCATAAGAATTTTCAATTTAACAATCAAAATTCAATCTAACTCTTAGCATATACATCACATGTAGTTTGTCATTACTCTTCCAAGAAATTTCCAACTTTAACAAATAAATCTAGTATACATCCTAATTCAACTCTTAAATCAATTCCAACTCTAAGATATATGAATATTAAACATCTTCGATGCTTGAAGGTTCCATTGTTAACAATATTTTCTCATTTTGTTGTACAATTCTCTCTATTAAAGCTATAAAGTATTGAAACTTCTAAACATTAAACCAAACAATTAACATGTAATCCTCTAAGTATTGGAATAACTCGGCATCATCATATTAATGATTCACTCACATCTAGGTCTATGCATAGCCCAAATTAACACCATTTCAAATCAATCAAAACATAAGTATAGAACAAGGCCAAAGCCCACATCATACTCGTAGGAGATAAACGACACCATGTATCACAATTTTATTTGGAGAAAATCAAGTTTCACACAATTCAAATGTTCACATCCCAGACAAGCACCCACATTTCAAAAATGATCCCAATATTCACATATCAGAAGTGAAAATCATTTTGACAAATGTATTGGCCAAAAGCAATATAATGTATGCAAGTTTCATAATTCATTTCAATTCCAATAAAACGACATAGTCATAACATTTTTCATTCAAACATCAATAGTTTTCCAATATAAATCAATAGCAAGGAAATTCCTTCTGAATCTACCAACATATCAATTTAAATACGATAAAACCATAAATCAATTTCAAATTAAATAATGAAGACATTTGAATCATATTCTACTAATGTGTATCAACTTAACCCACTCATAACTTAGGCGATCATGAACCGTGAGTAAGCTATTCCCCCACCAGTTCCTTACCTCAAGCCGAGCCCTCATCACCTAACCAAGCACAAACACACACACACACACAAAACAAAGTAATCAACTAATCAAAAGAATAAAATAAGCAAACATAGGGCTAAATGCCATGCAACCCTACTTGAGGTCTGGGGTTAGCTCAAAGCTGGGTTCTAGGGTTCCCAAAGAGTTTCTAGGGTTCTTGGCTTCATTCTAAACCAAAGAAACAAAGAAAACAACCAAGGTTCACTGGTGCTACAACTACTAATCTACAGTAACCATGGTTTTCTTGTAGAAAAATCTGGTTCTAGGTTGCATTCAACTATGGAAGAACAACAATGCCAAACATTCTCTCAAGTTCTAACAACTAGCAAGAAAGAAGGGAGGATAAGTTTTAATCTTTTTCAAACTCACAACTCAAACCCTAGCTCCATCATTTTAGCCAAAACATCAAGGGAAGAAACAAGATGGATGAGGCTGCTTACCTTCGGATTAAAAAGAGAGAAGATGATGGATCATGAAGCTTCAATCCACCAAGAAGAGGAAGGTCATCCAAAGCTCTTTTCTTCATCAAGAGGAAAGCCAAGGAAATGAGAGGTAAGAGAAGAGAATGGAAAACTAAGCGGAAAAAACTAAAGTTGCAAAGAAATCCTCTGGTTGCTACAGTGCTCAAGCAATAGTACCACATAAAAGCTACAATACTGGCTAAACGTGTTACAGTAATAGGTTTGGAAAGCTGGGTTATAACATAAATGTACCTTCAACTTAGCATCATTAGTATATAAAGTCTAGAATACACATTAGATTCATGAAAATATTATTTTTTGCAATAAGATCTGAAAAGTAATTATTTGATAATTATAACTAATTTACTTTACACAAACATGATTTCAATATAAGAACTTGAAATGTATTTTGAAATTAACTCATTATTGTCACCTTGCAACTGCTTTCATTATGCTGAGTTTTTATTTGTATTTTTTTTTACCCTATCGACAACCAAATAAGATATCCATCCGTTGAAACTGAAAGTAAATGAAAAATTATTATACAATAAAATGGTCATGTTTGTTCGTTATGTCCGAAATCATTAGTAGTTTTACCAAGTAACTGCAAACACTGATGAACCCACAATATTTCTAAATCATTACCAATTCCATCAATAACACTAAAATACCTTAAAGCTAATCAGTCAAAATTATTATACAATTTACAAAAATAACAAATGAAATAGTAACTAAGAAAATATAAACTAAATAATTGATCGATATTGATATATTAATTAAAACTTGAACTACCCATAATATTAAAATTAAGATAAGATATGATATTTATCATTATTAATTTTTAAATTTGTTAAATACAAATTTTTAATTTATCTATATTTATATTTTGAGCTTTCTAATCATAGAAAATAATATAAGATTAATAACATATTGAGTTAAATTAATATATTTCTATATTTTAAAAGAGGATAAGATAATTATTTATATTTTAAAAAGATACAAAATAAAGAAATTTAATTCATCTTATATATGCATATATATTGAAAATATTATAATATTATTATAAGTAATATATGGTTTTTGAAGGAAAATCTTTTGCCTTGACTGGGCACGTGTCTTTACACTTTCTTATATATCTATATATATATATATATATATTATAATTAGTGTAGAGCCCGTGTTTACACCGCGGGTTTGAATATGTAAAATAAATTTGGCTTTAAAATATATTGAAAATATTTTATTTTATTTTTATTAGAATATTTTATATTTGTAAATAAATTAAATGTTTTTTTAATAGACAAATCATTTGGTTTTATATTTTTATAGAACATTCAATTTATTAATGATTTGTATTATATAGAGTACATAATAATAAGTTGGAATAAAAATTTGAAAGCTACATATTTAATAAAATTTATTTTTAATTGAAAGAATTACAACATAATTTTATTTTTTTTTACGCTTGCATCTTGCTCAAGGGAGGGAATATTTGTAGTTAACTTAGTATTTTGAGTTTTGGTTACTGCACTATTTCCATATTACAAAGAAAAAAAACCTGAGTTGTGAGACCTTTTGAAACTATTTATGTAGATTTTTTCCCCTAATTTAGTAGCCTTTAATTCTCCTTGTTGATTTAAACTTAATTTAGTGTTAGATTTAATTGTAAGCAGCTATAAAATTAAATTATTTGTTTTGCATTTTATTTTATACTTATTAATAAAACGGCAAGTATTATATGTATATTAAACATTTGGAAATTTAAATACATATAATTGTTAATATGATTTTTTATATATATAAAATCACAACACTTACCTCTAGTTGCCCATCCACTTTCTTCTATACTTTAATCTAATAGCTCAAAGTTCAGTAATTGGGATTTCTTTAGATCTGAATAAATATATGTCAAAATTCATCCATTATCCATTAATTTTATTTGACAATTTAACATATGAATCACAATGCAATTAATGTTATTAGGAAGGAGATAGATAAAGTGAATATTTTTGACATATAAGTTGAATAAAAAAGTTGGTGAGGATTAAAGTGGATGTTATCCTTCGTTATGTTCATTTGGGATTTCAATAGATGTAGATGTTGAAGAAAATTTATATTCTTCTTTAAGTAGGAGTTTTGTAGAATTTAAATTTTTCATCCATCTTGTTCTATTACTTGTAGCTTCTACCTTATTAACTCTAGGTATAAAAGCAAGCTTTTTGTTACGATGGGGTCTAAGCATCAGAAAATATAATTCAAGTTCTGCATAGATTGAAACACTACAAATTAAAGTAAATATATATCATAAATCAAGTGGAGAAAACGTATATTAATTGAGAAGAGAATAAATTAATAATTGAAAGCAAATAAAGAGCCAGGATTTTATTGGCTTTTGAACTATATAAACAACATAAAAATGCAAAGATCTCATACAATTTTCACTATATATATATATATATATATTTGCAGATTAAATAATAATAAGGAAGAATTAATATTTATGCAAACTAAAGGTGTTGAATATAAATGCACTAGGTATGGCAACTTAATGAAAAATCTAGGTATAACAAAAGAATGGAAGAAGACAAGAAGAAAATTGAAAGGTGTAGGCAAGGCACTTCGAGAGAAGTTGTCTTTTGAATATTATTTCTCCCACTAGGTACAATTGGTCTCAAGGAATAATATTCTTGAGATACAATGCCTACTGATTGAGAAACAAATTTTGTACTTTCTGTTTTCTTAAGAACTCACTTGAACCAGAAGGATTGAAGAGGGTTAGCAATATTAGAAAAAATTTACTTGAAAAGTTAGTTTTTTTCTTTTAAAAAGTACAAGATTAGATTTTTAAAAAATTGGAGGGGTGTTTATAAATTTGAGAAACCTCTTCTCATCACAACTGCCATGAAGTGAAGAGGCATGAAAACGTTCAAAAACAACCCTTAAAAATATTTTATTACTTCATTTTTATTTTTGGAAAATTTATGCAACAATTCCCTACTAATTTTCCAAAAACATAAAAGAGAAAACATTTTCATAAATATATTCTACATGCAAAGGTTTAAGATTCCAAAGGTGGCCAAGGCTTGAACCTTTGGACTAGTTCATGAGTTCCACAAAAGGCAGCGCAATTTTTTATGGGCTTTCGCTTTTGATCCTCTAGCAAGTACTACAAGGATTTCAGTGGGTTATCCTTTTTGAAGCGACCTCTCACTTCTATACTTGCAAAGTTAGACTTATTTAGGGTGTTCCGCAGCCTCATTTTTACTTCATCCTACCATATAGGCTATAAGTCTATTAAGGACATGAAGTCCAACCTGTCTTTGTTGTGGAAATATCAACACATATAAGTATGAAACTTTAATGGAATAGTCATCATTTACCCCTACTATTCCAAATGATTGATGCATTGTGAACATTGTTACATCACATATACAGGCTCCTAGATAACTAGTTGAGTTTGTCATTGAACTCTCATACATATTGATCATTGATTAGAGAAGTATCTTTTACTACATAAAAGATCAACTTCTTAAACAACACCAATAAGATAGAGTTGGGCTCACATCAGGTTATTTATTGCAACCGGTCTCAATCCCATACTTTTCATTGTTTTGGTGATTTGTTCACCACTTATAGGTTTGGTGAGCAGATCCGCTAGCATAATATTAGTGGTTAAATACTCCAAGTTCACCTTACCCTTCTTCACAACACTTCTCACATGGTTATACCTCATTACAATATGCTTGCTATTATTTGACAACGTTTCATTCTTTGTGTTGTTAATAGCAGCTTAGTTATCATAGTATATAGTGATTGGCTCTTTGGTTCTCTCTAAAAATGGTATACTTTTTAAAACCTTCTTAACCTAAGTAAATCCTTTGTGGCTTGTGACAAATCTATGAACTCTAATTCCATGGACGACAAAGCCACACAACTTTGCTTTTTGGAGGACCAAGCTATAATAGAACCTCCAATTGTGAATAACCAACCACTTGTTGATTTTGAGCTTCACTCTTACCTTGATTAGGTTCCAGTTTTACATAAGTACTAATAGGTAACTCGGTTCGCAATCCCAATAGGCAAACTACTTTAGAAATTTCTCTATGTAGTGTTGTTGTGACAACACATACTTATTAGTAATTTTATAAACCTTTACACCTAATATTACATCTACTGGACCTAAATCCTTAACATCAAAATCTTGTCTAAGATATAGCTGAGTCTCATTTATACACTCTATATTAGATCCAAAGATAAGTAGGTCATCTACATGTAAAGTAATTATGACTCTATATTTTTTTGTTACTTTAATAAAAACACATGACTCTACTTTACTACTCTTAAACCCAAATCTCTTTATTTCCTTTTTAAACTTCTTATGAGGTGCTTGTTTAAGACCATAAAGAGACTTGTTGAGTTTACACACCTTGTGCTCTTGTCCTTGAACCATGTAGCCATTTGGTTGCTCAATGTAGATCTCCTGCTCAAGATCCTCATTCAAGAAAGCCATCTTCACATCCATCTGATGTACTCCAAGTTTGAAAATCAAAGCTATGGCAAACACTATTCTAATAGATGTAAATTTAGAAACGGGGGAAAAAGTTTCAAAATAAACTAGTCCTTCCTTTTGATTGAAGCCTTTGGCTACCAATATTGCTTTATGTTTATCAATTGAACCGTTGGTCTTGAGTTTTCTCTTTAAAACCCATTTAGTGCCTATGTTTTTAATGTTAGGAGGAAGATCCACCAGAGTCCATGTATTATTTTGATATATGCACTTAATCTCTTCATCCATAGCTTGTTTCCACAAGTGTGAATCTTGCCTACTCATGGCTTCACTAAAAGTCTTTGGATCCTCATCAACCATATAGGTCATCATATCTGGTCTAAAGTCCTTTTCTATTCTTTTTCTTTTGCTTCTTCTTAAGATGGGAGTTGGAGACTTCTTTCTTTTAGATGTTTCACCTTTTGATGCTCTAACCTCTTCATTGGTGTTTTCTTCACCAAGGCCTTGGTTTATTAATTCTTTTGACAAATTTTCATCAAGTTCATGCAAACTTGCCTCTTTTATGGTTAAATTCTCAAAGTAGATGGCATGAGCAGATTCAATTTTACTATTTGTTTTAAGATTCAAAAATCTACATGCTTTACTATTTTGAGAACAACCGACAAAGATATACTTGGTAGCTTTACTACCCAATTTAGGCCTCTTGTTAGCTGCATCTAGAACATAGGAAATGCACCCAAAAAATCTAAAATAATTGATATTAGGTTTTCTTCCAAACATCATCTCATATGGTGATTTCTTACATTCTTTATGCAAAATTCTATTATAGATGTGACAAGTGAATAATGCTTCTCCCCAATAACTTAATGGAGGATTAGAGTATATTAACATAGTACTTACAATTTCTAATAAAGTTCTATTCTTCCTTTCGGCTACTCCATTTTGTTGTGTAGTGTTTGGAGAAGACATTTTTCTTACTATTCCATTTTGTTCATAACATGCATTGAATCCTAATGACATATATTCTCCTCCTCTATCGGTTCTAAGTCTATTAATTCATTTGTTAGTTAAAGTTTCAATTTCTTCTATGAAAATTTTAAACTTTTGAAAAACCTCATCTTTTGATTTTAGTAAATAAATATAAGTAAATTTAGAAAAATCATCAATGAAAGTTATGAAATATCTTTTACCTCATCTTGTTAAAATATCTTTGTTATCACACAAGTCATTATGAATTAATTCAAGTAAACCATTTGTTTTGAAAACTCTTTTATAAGGAGGTTTTGTGATTTTTACTCATGCACAATATTCACATGTTATAGTACTTAGAACATTAGAGGATTTAGGAATTATGTCATGAGAACTAAGCCTATTTACTGCATTTATGCGAATATGTCCTAATCTAAAATGCCATAAAGAATTAGAAAATGAATCAACGAAGTAAGCAGAATCACTAGAAATTTTATTAATATTGAACACATATATGTTGTCCTTTGCATATCCCTTTCTCACAGATACACTTTTTTTAGTCAATATGACTTTGTGGGACTCAAATACAAGCTTGAAATCATTGTCATCAAGTTTCTTAATAAAATTCAAAATTTTCCTAAAATTAGTGATATGTTATACATTTTGGAATGCAAGAGTCTTGCCACTAGTTAGAGGGAGTTTGACTGTTCCTTTCCAAACCACTTTGCTAGAAGAGAAATTGCCCATGTAGACAATTTTTTTTTTTTCTTCAAACACCTCATAGTTGGTGAAGGCTCCACGAAATGGTGTCACATGGCATGTTGCCCCGGAATCCAACCACCAATCTTGTTGGTTCTCAATCATCATGATCTCACTTACCATTCCTATAAGATCCTCCTCTTGGATGGTGTTTGCCTCTTTTTTAGGGATGGCAACGAGTAGGGTATGGGTAGGGTATGCCAAAACCCTTACCCTTACCCGAAACCCCTATCCCATACCCGTACCCTTACCTGTACCCTTCAGGGTAAAAAAAAACATACCCTTACCTTTACCCGCAGGGTACGGGTATACCCTCAGAGTACCCGCTTACCCATTGTTCAAATTATCGAATTAAATTTAAATATAAATTTAAATAATAATAATAATAAATTAATTATACATTACATTAGAATCTTTAAACACATGTCCATAAATTCAAAAGTAAAAGTTGATATATATTTATTTATCTTAAATTATATAATCATATAAAAATGGCGTTTATTTAGGACTTAATGGTAATTTTACCCTTTTTTTTGTTTATATTTAACTATATTGGTTTTTGTTTTAAAGTTTTTCATATATCTACTATTTATATTTTATATAGCTTCAAATTTTATAAATGTCCAGTAAGATTTTGAATATAAAATCAATATAAGTAATTCTTGTAAGTTATATCCAATTGATTTTTTATTAGTATCTTATTTTTCAGGATGTTCTTATAATTTATAGAATAAATTATTACAACATCATTTTTTTATATTTGTTTTATAATGTTTATTTTTTAATTTAATTATGATTATTAATATATATCCAAAATTCAATTTTGATAATATTATACTTTATCAAAATAAATATAAAAATTAAATAAAATTTAAAATAATATATTAAGAGAAAATTTGAAGTATTATTTTCAAATTAATCACCATGAATCTTGGGTAAATTGTGGGTAAATGTTTAGTTTAATAAAAAAAATTTATATATATATATATATGAGAGGGTAAGGGTACGGGTACGGGTTTTACCGTACCCCTTCAACAAGTAAGGGTAAGGGTAAGGGTACGGGTAGGGTAGCCGCATACTCTTACCCGACCCGTACCCGTTTAAAAAATAACAGGTAATACCCTTACCCGTTCCCATACCCGGTCAAAGAGGGTAATACCCTCTTTGACCGAGTACGGGTACGGGTATACCCGTCAGGTAGGGTACAAATTGCCATCCCTACTCTTCTTTTTTGGTTTTTCAGAATCAACACTCCTTGGCATAATGACTTATCTCGTCACACACAAAGCAAGAATTCTTCTTCTTCTTAAATTTCTTGGTCATTTTCTTGAATTTGGCATTGTCCTTAAACTTGCCATTAAATTTCCTCTTTTGAGCCTTATCCACATTGATATTAGTAGACCCCTCCACACTATGGACAATATGTTCTTTATTCTCTATGGTAGAATCAACCCTTGCCCTTGCTTCACATTCTATTTGAATGTGCTTTAAAAGTTCATCCAAAAAAAGTGTCTTCTTTTTATGTTTAAGTTTCATTTGGTAATCCTTCCACGAATATGGGAGAGTTTACCAATGATGGTAGAGACTTGAAAAGTTTCAGAAATGGTCTCTCACACTTCTTAACACTCATTAGCAATATTATTAAGGGCATAAATCTGATCCATAATTGGCTTAGAATACACCAATTTAAATTCCACATACATGTTTATTAAGAAAGCTTAATTGCCCGCATCCTCATTATCGTATCTCTTTGCCATAGCATTCCACAACTCAACCCCTATCTTGTTGTGATGGAAAACGTTGAAAGGATCATTGGATAATGAGTGAAGGATCGACATTCAACAAATATAGTCATCTTTTAACCATTTCTCTTGCTTTTTGGTTAAACCTCAATTGTTGGTAATGCTTTTATTGCCTCCACTATCTGATCCTTCTCCACTAGTGTTGTTAGATGAGTAACTTCCTTCTCCATTATTGTTGTTGTCATTAGTGGTAGTGGTGTTATCCTCGAATTGATAATACTCATGGATAACATATACTACTTTCAACAAAGATAATTGGTAGTGAATCTTCATGCTCCACCACTTTGTAATTCATGCCATTAAATCATTCTAGCATTTCCACTTCCTAAGAGAATGGCTTGATTAAAGGAGTTGCCATTGGAAGAATATTAATATTCAAGAATTGTTGGATATAAATGCATTAGGTATGACAACTTAATGAAAAATCTAGGTATAACAAAAGAATGGAAGAAGACAAGAAAATTGAAAAGTGTAGGCAAGGAACTTCGAAAGAAGTTATCTCTTGAATATTATTTCTCCCACTAGGTGCAAATGGTCTCGAGTAATACTATTCTTGGGATACAATGCCTACTAATTGAGAAACAAATTTTGCACTTTCTATTTTCTCAAGAACTCACTTGAACCAGAAGGATTGAAGAGGGTTAGCAATACGCAAAAAAATTATCTGAAAAATTAGTTTTTTCTTTTAAAAAGTACAAGATTAGATTTTTAAAGGATTGAATGGGTAGTTATAAATTTTAGAACCCTCTTCGCATCACAACTGCTATGAAGTGAAGATGCGTGAAAACGTTTAAAAACAACCCTTAAAAATATTTTATTACTTTATTTTTATTTTTTGGAAATTTATGCAACAAGAGGAACTATGTAGCATCTTAGATGTAGGAGATTGATAACGGAGCATTGATTGGGAAGAGTACTATAGTAGAAGTAGTTAATAAGGAAAACAAATGATGCTCTTTGACTTAGATTGCTCTTTGTATTTGTTCAAATGGGGAAAAAAATAGTATGTGTAAAATTCACCTGATTTTGCAAATGAACGATATCCTTAATCTGGCAATTCTAAGACAAAGTCTTAGTTTTGCTGGAAAATTCTTGAATCTAAATCAACAACCAATGCTTTGTTATAATGCAATATGTTATGTCATCCTTTTATAAGCAATGGAGGGGATAATTTTTTTTTTATTTTGGTTTCTTGTGTAAGAATGTAAAAAAGTAAAATAAAAAAAAAATGATATCACCGAAATAAATTTGCATTCAATATGAGTTACATATTCTCACATGCCAACAACATATTTGATTTTATAAGTATTGTGAAAGTCTAGCTCAAGTGATGTGCATTCAATCAATGATTTCCATTTTTAATGCAAATATGAGCATTGATTTATATCATCACATCAAATTTTTAATAAAACAAATTAATAAATGCTAATAATGATCAACATGTATTTTAGTGATTTCAAAGATAATAACATTACATCTCCACTGTGATCGACATGGAGGACTACATTTTAAAGAATCCTTCCACTATAGCATTACATGAATTCAAAATGATAACAACATAATTATTTTTTTACCCAATAAAAAAAAAAAAGATAAATGCCACTCATAATAAAAGATAGGGATGAGAGATTTTTGAGGATAGCTTTAATATTATGTGTGTGTTTATATATATATAAGATAAGATTTTTATTTAAAAAAATTTAAATTTCAATTTATATGAATGACTTAAAATACGTTTATTTTGAAATAAAAAACATTGTTATTTATTTATTTATTTATTTATTTATTTATTTTTTATAAGCTATGCGATGTAACCCGTCATTTTTGAGTTCGGACAAAATGAAGTGAAATACAAACTTTTTTTTTAGAAGTGGTTAAAATATTATTATTTAATGTTTTATTTGAGCTTGAAAGTGCGTTGCTTAGAAAATTTTGAAATATAACATAATTATTACTTATAATTTTTTTCAAAACGTTTGAAAGAATTAAAAAAAATACTGAATTAAATTCTATGTTTGTATTGAATATTTAGTTATAATTTTGAGGGGATTTATTGCTTTTTCATAATTCTATCTTATAAACAAATAAATAATTTTTAAAATATCTGAAAATTTCATAATACTAAGTGAAAGTGATTTAGAAGAAATATTAAAAACATTATTTATATAATTTAATTAATTTTAAAGTAATTTTTTTATATATAAAAACCCACATGTAATTGCGAGTCTTTTTTACCAAGATATAATTATTTAAATAATAGTTTAATTATTTATAATTATGTACTTTCTATTTTTTTAGTCCTTACAATATTTTTAGATACAATTAAATCTTTATATGTAGTCGAGTTAGGTCATTCTACTCCGTGGTGTAGATGGACATCCTTAAATTCTAAGGACTTAATTGTATTTAAAAATATTGATGTGGACTAGAACAATCCAACTCAATCAAATATAAAGACTTAATTGTATTTAAAAATATTAAAAAAACTAAAAAAAAAAAAAAATACATAGAGACCTGTACGGCAATTAAACTTTAAATAATTAAAATATTTGTGATAATACCCAAAGCCAAAGGGTTTATATGAAAAATCACCATTAACTTAGCTATCTTAATGAAATGGCATCTTCCAACGATCACCATCCGATCAGAATCCAACGGTTGAAGATTACCCAAATTCATCAAACCCAAATCTTCTCCTTTTCCACGCCCAGAGAGAGAGAGAGAGAGAGAGGAGGCGAGGAAGCGAGGAAGCGAGGAAGAGGAAGAGAGAAGGAGAGAATGGGTTGGATCGCTGATGGAATGGAATCCATACGCTCTCTCCAGATCCGTCAAGTCCTCACCCAGGTCGTCAGTCTCGGTTCGTGCTCTCGATTTTCCCCAAAAATTTCGGTTTGAAACTGATGTAAAATTTTTTTTTTTTTTCCCATTTTTTTCTTCTTTTTTAAATCGCAAGTTGATGGTGGGAGGGTTTTTGATGGGTGAAATGTATCCTGTGACTGATTTTTATTTGATTGGTGAAATCGATATTGTTTTTTTAGTGTTATACCCAAAATCTCAGTTTTAAGATTTTTTTTATTAAATTTCTCGTGGATGTAGGAAGTTGTCGATGGATCAATTGCATTGTGATATATATATATATATATATATATATTTTGGCTGTTTTGGGTGATTCTGGTATCATTGTAACCTTTGTCACTCAAAATCTCAGTTTATGAAGTAGTTTCAAAATCTCAGTTTTGAAGCTTTTTTATTTTTTATTTTTTTAATTTCACGTTGATCGTAGGAGGTTTTGGATGGATGAATTGCTTTATGTGACTAATTTTTATTTGAAAGTAGTTTTAATATCTCAGTTTCGGAGCAGTGTGCTTTTTGTTTTTTTTTTTCTAAATTGTCACATGGATGGATCAATTGCATTATGTGACTAGTTTTTATTTGATTGGTAAATCAATATTTTCTTTTGGTGTTTTGGGTGATTCAGGTATGATTGTGACCTCGGCGCTGATAATTTGGAAGGGTTTGATGTGCGTTACTGGGAGTGAATCGCCGGTTGTGGTTGTGCTGTCAGGAAGCATGGAGCCTGGGTTTAAGAGGGTGAGCTCTGTTTCCTTCATCCTATTGTGCATCTGGATTTTATGTTTTTGGAATTTAATTTTGTTAAATTTGAGAATTACGAGCATAAAAAATTACTAAATTTGTTAAATTTAGATCATTGTTCACATAGAAACTGAAATTTTGTGTCAAATAAAGGAACAAATAAACAAATGTTGGACTTTTTGCTATTAGGTTTTGTTTGAAATTAATCCATTATATCTATTTGTTGGGCAGCAATATTTAAAAAGTGAATTTGTTTTCTGTGGACATGATACTTCCTATATGATGACTGCTTTTTTCTTCCTCAGGCGAGCAACTCATTTTCCTTTCTTGTTTTGCATTGACTTTCACCTTTTTGGCCATTGGAGAGTTCTGTTGCCCCTCTATGTTCAACTCTACTTTCACTATGTAGGGATAAAAGTTTATCAGCTGTGAAAGGAATTGTCTGCAACTCAAAATGCTATGGTCTTTTTGGTGTATAAATACTGCTTAGATATTGGAAATTTGGATAATAACTTGTGTACCATTCATGAGGGTGGATGTTGGGAAATATGTTTTGGCAATATGGAAGGAGTTTGCTCGTGCCTACTGCTAGTTCTTTTTTGTTTTCTTTTATCCAAAAAAGTAATTGTTACATAGCTTGGATTATCTTTATCTATGCGATTTTAATGCTATTCATACCAAATTTTGGAAGAAAAACATTGGCTCTGAGAATTTTATCTGTCCATGGTTCTAGGTTTTAGCTGACATCTTTGTTTCACTTTTTATATCTCCTTCGCTTTCTTATATCTCTGTTTTATGAGAGGTTTTTTTTTGGCAGGGGGATATCCTTTTCCTGCACATGAGCAAGGATCCTATTCGTGCTGGTGAAATAGTGGTGTTTAATGTTGATGTAAGCCTTATTTTCATTCTGTAAATGAAGGTGTTTTTGTTATACATGTATGATGTTTATGCTTTGAATATTTGGCACATGTTCTTTCCTAAAGTGATGTCAAGTTTTCACTTGGAAATTTAACAACTACATTTTATCTTTATACTGGGATTTCTTTTGGGCTATCATGCGTAACATGCTCAATAGACTTTTCTTCCTCACTTTGAAACAGACCAGTTCACATACCCTTACCAGTGGCCACTTATCTTTGCTTTCCTTGATATGTTGTCATAGTCAACATGACATCCAAGTGCCTTGTACAAACTGTACTAGTTCATCTGCGTATAGATCAATGCATTTCCTGCTTTTTTTATCACGTTATGCTCAAATAACATGATATAACCCCTACGCACTCTTGTAAATGGTTATTTAAAAATCAACTTCTCACTGTCTACTTCAACTAACATGAGAGAGTGAGCATGAGAGTGTGACCTTTTGGTTACAGATTTTTGGTCTTTTGTCTTTTCTCCTTTTTATTTACTTTTTGTTGCTTTGCATTCCTTTTAGTTCTACTGATTTCGGACATGGGGGCTCTTGTAATTGCATGGTTCTGTATATTCATTTTCCAATCATTTGGATGGAAACTATATCCTCTAAGATCATCCACACAAGGAACCTGATTGTTTTCCTGTACTAACTTCATTTGTACATTAGATAGGTACGTTCAAGTATGAAGTATGACATTTATGTCTTTATCATGTTGAACATCTACATTTTTTTCCTTTGTTTTTGATCAAATCCATCCTCACCATCACATTATACTATAACCTAAGATAGATTTGTGGCTTTAATTTGCATTATACTTTTTCTAAATAACTTGTTCCCTTCACTCCTTTGAGATCAGTAACTTTTTTACTGATCATCAATTGCTGCATTTGTTAAGCACTTGCCTACAATGTGCCCTATTATTTGTTTCCAGTGCTTGCCCTTTTGGTTTTTTGGCATTAGGCCATAGCCCTACCTTCTCATATTGTGCCCTCTATTTAGGTTTTGAAAGTTCAGTAAAAAACATAATAAATCTATAGAAATTTATGGAAGAATTGAAAGCAATAAATCTTTTGTTCTTCTTGCAAAAGTTTCCAGAAATTGTTATTGGAATTTGACCTGCAGCATTATTTTCCTTAATTGGATTGAAGACTAATATTATCATAATTTCTGTGGTTCATGATAGTGTTGAAGTAGGCTCTGAAAAGTTACTCCAGGTTTACCCAAGATTCTTCTATTGTGTTTGCAAAATTTATAAATTCATTTTTGGTAATAATTTTGTGTTTGAATGTCTTTTTGCAGGGACGTGAAATTCCTATTGTTCATCGTGTAATTAAGGCAAGCTAATTTCTGGACTTAATTTATTGGTCATCTATTTTCAAGTTTTGTTATAAATTGCCTTAAGACAAAGATCTTTGGTGTTATCATCTACTATTTGAGTATGGCAAGGTTCTGTTCCTTATAGTTCCAAGTTTTGATTATATTCTCATGCCGTAGACTCAACTATTAAACCACTGTAACTTGATTGTGAGCTTTCTGCATGAGCATGGAAGTAGATGTAATATGTTCCCATTTGCAGCCATGATAAGAGAGCCTTGGACTCCCCTTGTGCAATTATGTTGTTTTATTTTGTGAAAATATGTATTAGGATCTAAATTATAATGTTGAACTGTTGAAATCCATGAAACTTCAAATTATACGATTAATTAAACTCAAAAATTTTTAATATTTAATGGGGATTTGGTGATCATGGCCCATGTTTAATCTTCTAAAAGTACTGTTCATACTTTTAGGATCTGACTTTTCAATTGAATGTTTTCTGTTTTCCTGAAAATTGATGACATGAATGTATAGCCTATGCATAGTAAATAATTGTGTAATCACTTCAATCATTGGTAATGTAAAACCTTCCTGTATTTGTCATGTTTAGAGTTAAATATTAACCTACCAAGTCATAGTTGTAATTATTATTATTATTTTTGGATAATTACAAATAATAACTCATCTACTTGCTATTAGAAATTGTTACCATTTATAAGCCTGCATTGAGTTTCCTGTATGTGAATTTTTTGGGCTTTCCTCAAAGGTGCATTTTGAATTAGGATTTGATACATTAATTGCCACTTGATCTGATGGCGTTTTTTTTTTTTTTAAATTGAAGGTGCATGAACGACAAGAAACAGGAGAGGTTGATGTTCTAACAAAAGGTAAAATTTTTTTTTTTTGGTGGTTTGTTTTTCAATCATGCAAATTTGCCGGTCTGTAGCTGTAACCTTGTTATTTTGGTATACCCTAAACAAGCATAGTAAGGCTCCCATTTATTTATTATTTTATACTAAAGAATGCATGATGCTTCAGTTTGAAATTGTGAATTTTTTTTAATATATAAATTGTTTACCTTTTTTTATTTTCATACTTTAACAAGATTTTAAGCAATTTGATTATTGACTGCTTGATTGCTTCTGTCAGGGGACAACAACTTTGGTGATGACAGACTTCTGTACGCCCGTGGTCAGCTCTGGCTTCAGCAGCACCATATTATGGGTCGGGCTGTGGGGTAAACTTTATTTCGATGTTTGAAATTTCTCTGATATCTGAATTCTTCACATAGCTACATCATTTAGACTGCAATTTTTGATAGGTTTCTACCGTATGTTGGCTGGGTTACCATCATTATGACTGAGAAGCCAATTATTAAGGTAAACGTCTCCTCCTAAAATGATTGGACATCTATCATGCATTTGAACAAGAATATGAGATCGAACTTCTGGGGTTTTTGAAAAATTTATAAACTTCATACAATTCAGTAGTTCCAATTAGTTTCCTCTCATGTATCTGGTAAATTTTTTGGAATCAAGTAATTTGTTTCATAACTAATTTCATGAGTCATTTTCTTCCTATGCTAAGAGCCATTCATAAGCTTTTGATGATACTGCCTTTCTCAAGTTGAAAGCATGAAAATACCTTCATTTCTGACTTGCTATTGCGACACCTTTTTTTTCTCTCATTTTATATGTTCCACACAGAAAACCTGAATACAACTTGAAAATGTTAAATTCCTACTTTCCGGATTAAATTTTGATTTATTAAATCTTCAATTTGACTGTCATTATTTTTGTCCTTTAACTTGTGTTTAGTACCTAATTAATGGAGTTGCTGGTAGTCAGTTAAGACTTAGTTCACTCAATTCTATATAGTCTATAATATACTAGATAAATTCCTCTGCTTCTGTTTTTCTTGATACAATCTGATGTGAGCCTGTCACACATAATTTCTTGTTAAATTTTTTCTTTCCAATCATTGTGAATGGCTGCCAAAACAAGACATTTTTTGAACTGTTTTTCAATCTCTCAACACTTTTCCTTTCTTGTAATATGTTCCCTTGGCTTTATGCAGTAATTGTTTTCTTGGAAGTAAAGTGTATTGAATTCTCTGTCCTAGATACACTTTTTCTGATATGCTCTGGTTTTTTTTTTAAATAAATTCATTTCAATGTGAGCCTGCTGAATGTAATCTCTTGTTAATTTTTCCCATCAATTGAGAACTCCTTGCCAAAAAAGCAGAAGGGCAAATAAGATATTTCTTTTGGACTGTTTTGCAATCTCATAATGTTGTTCCTTTCTCATAATATGTTCTCTTGGGTCATACGCAGTTAAGAACTAGTTTCTTGAAAATAAAGAGCACTCAATTCTCTATACTAGAAATTATTTCTCCTCGATTTTTCTTGATCAATTCTGATGCGAGCCTGCTGTTCATAATTTCTTGTTAATTTTTCCAATTCATTGAGAACCGTTACCAAAACAATAGAAGGGTGAATAATAAGTCATCTTTCAGAGCATTTTTTTCTTTCAATCTTTTAATACCATTCTTCAACATTGATAAATTCCATTTGATTCTTTGCATTTGCCCTAATATAGTTTTGTTTTCTTTCTTGCAGTACTTGCTCATCGGAGCTTTAGGATTACTCGTCATAACCTCAAAGGAGTAGGAATATAATTGGGAGTACTACCCATGGCCAACCACTCGAGTACTTCTCCTTTTAAATTACGTGTTGTAAGGTTCTATTTTGGCCCCTGAATTGCCAACATACCAGATCGAGAATGTAGTCGGATAGATAATATGGAGTTAATTTTAAACTGTTTTTGCACCTTTCATTTTCTTGTTTTCGTTTATCGTTGCTTCTCTCTAGTAATTGTATTTAGTTTGTTATTCACTGATGATTATACTGGTAAAGGTTGCATGCTGATACAGTGAGTTTGCACGGACACTTCTCCGGCATGAAGCGTGGATAAAGCGTGAAGCAGAGCCTGGTTCTTACTATTTATTAGGTTTGAAACCACTATTGGCCTCTAAATTAGTTATAATTGTTTGTTTTGGTCCTTTGGTTGAATGATTTTATTTATTTCGGTTCATATGTCCATGATTGTGATTTCCGACTACGATGTTTAACGCCGGTGTTATATTCTTACTCTGTTATGCTGTCGATTTGAATGCCATACTTGTGTACAATACGGTTGTTCGAGCAACCGATTTGATTCAGATGTACCGATATTGTGATGTTGCAGGAATGATTAGGGTTTGATATTTTGTTCACAACTGATATATAATCAAATAGAGTAGGTCTGGTTCAAAATATAGTTGGCCAGGGATTCTGTCATATAAAAAGTCTTCAATTTTGCCCATAAACCAGAGAGGTTCCTGTAAAACATTATTAGTGAGGCACAATTATTGGAACAACCTTCTCATCAATCCAAGATGAATTCAATCTTTTCATTGACAATACCTTCAATCTGTTTTTGTACCCAAAGAGCAAGCATCCGAGTGGTCTATTGGTATTCAGGTCTTCGCAAGAACATTTTGCTAGTGATGAATGTTGGTTGTCTACTGGTTGTCCCAATGTCCGTGCACGGGTTTTGCTTCTTATTTACTCTACGAGGATTGTGCATGAGCCTGCCTTCGTTAACAGCGTAGAGAGCAAGCATTTGAACTTGTGACACTAAAATTCATGTTGTCATCTAGTTTAATAAGAAAGGAGAAGAATTGGACACAAGATATATATATGGAACATCTGCATGCAGAAAAGGCTATGTGAATTTATTAAGTAATTAGTGGTGAAGTATAGTAGGAGACTTTAAACAGTATGTAACCCCACATGGATTAACTTTACTCACTTACATATATATAATATTAATAATAATAATATTTTCACAAAAATCCTAAACATATGGGAAAAATAACAGTATATATATACAAAAAACAAAAAGAGAGATTTGAAATAATTTTGAACCAGTTTAGATGATACAATTTGATCAGATAAGTTCACATTTATTTTTATTTTTTTTATAAATATGAATTAATTAGGTGTCAAAGGCACATACAAGGAATTGAGCTTTACAATACTTGTGCTTTTTACCCGTGTGAGTTGGAATTCGCACGGTTTTTCTCACCGGGATAAATATTTTATACAACAGGGACTATAAGCTCACAAAATTCAAGACACCCACCACAAGTTTAATTAGGATGAAAAAATAGCAATCTAGCCATGAACAACTAGATTCAATTTTTAAAAAAAAAGTTCAAATGATTCCATTCCATCATCAGAAAGAAACCAAATACTAACTTATGTAATAAATGATGTCTTTTTTTCCTTATGTCTCATCATAATTTTCCTATTTGTTAGGAATGCAAATCACTCATTTAATCTTTGGTACAGCTTAATGATACATGGTACTTGTTTTATATATGTATATATATATATATATATCTCAATATTCTGCATCTGTGGATACTAACAATCAAGTGATGAATTCTCTCCATAACAATCATAAATTTTCTTATCTCTTCATAACATAAATAAATTAAGAACCTAGCAAAAAAAAACTCTATTTTGTGATAATTAAAGCACATAAAAAGAAAGATATGGTACATTAATTCAAATCATTTGTTACATAAGTTTCTCAATTAGTAGAGAAAACAGATCATTGTTGGCACATGAAGCCACAAAACATGGCCAAGTCCAACCAAACTTGTTAACTAATTATAACCATCTAAACAACAACAGTTAAAATTCATCCATTATTATTTCTGCCAATCATAAATATAATTAGCAGATTTAGATAAAAACTAAAAGATGCAAAAGATAAGATGATGATGATGATGATGATGATGATCAAGTGTTGAAGAGATTAAAAGTAAAGTCATTTGGCTCTGTCAAGAATGAGATCAAATCCCATCTCAGTTGGGTCTGTAGCTTGCATTTCATAGTGTACTCCATCAAGAACTCTCCTCAATCCTTGTTTTGATGTTGCATATAACATCTTTGATCTTATTCTTGATGCACTTGGTGACCTACATAATTTATGCAAATGTAAGTTCAATTGCCAACTCTATTTTATTCCTAAATCATAATTTTTTAAAATAATATTATGGACAAACGAGTATATATTTAGACACTCGACTTTTGAGCGGAGAAAAATAAAATACTACCTATTATGTTTCAGTGGAGAATTAAGTTGATTTTTACACTTCTAGATTAACCATACAAAATTTACAATTTTTTATAAATAAAACTATATGATACATTTAATAGTAACTTACTAAAATAATTATGAGTTTTTATTATCTGACTAGTTTCATTGCTGTATTTTCCAAATATATGAATTGTTAATGATAATAACTAATAAAAATGTATTATGTATTTTATAGTAAATTAAAGGATAATATTAAGATTTTACTACCAAATCAAACATATGAATTTTTAATTTTTGCATAAAAAAATTCTTTAATGACATATACAACATAATTATATCATTAGGATATTAAAATAAATTATAGAAACCTAAATAGTGTTATCACATGTAGGGTCATTAGAAAACTTGAAGTAGGGTCTATGCATCAACCATCAATATGCCTTTTTAACAAGAGGACAAATGAAATTTTGGAATAATAGTACATGTAATAGTATCAAGAATTATAAAAGCCATCATCAAAAGCTTATCATCTTTTGTGGGGAAGGTCCTCTTTTTATTTATTTATTATTATTTTTTTTTAAGCTTAAACTTTTTACAAGATTAAAGCCTTGTTTGGGTTGGCTTATCAAAAAAGTACGTTTTTTAAGTTTAATAGAAGTGCTTTTCTAGAGTAAGTTAAGAACTTTTTTATATTTTGTGTTTGTATTAGCTTTTCTGTAAAAGCAAAAGCTGTAAAAATAAGCTAAAAAACAGCTTTTTTTCAAAAGCTGCTCATGACTAGGTTATGAAAAAAGCTGTTTTTCAGTTTTTTTTACAGCTTCTGTTTTTACAGAAAAGCTAATACAAACAACTTTTTTTGAATTCAGAAGTGCTTAATTTATAAAAAAGCACTTCTGGATTTTCCAAAAGCTGATCCAAACAAGTTCTAAGAGCAAAACAAATTAACTTATTATGTATGCATTTATATGCAAGACGAATTATATATATATATATGTCTTGAAATTTGTTCTACCAAATTAATAATATGCAAGACAAAGATCAAATTTGGCCTATGCTTTTGTGGGGAAAAAACTTTGAAAAACAAATTT
Organism: Dioscorea cayenensis subsp. rotundata; assembly: GCF_009730915.1. Classification (NCBI taxonomy): domain Eukaryota; kingdom Viridiplantae; phylum Streptophyta; class Magnoliopsida; order Dioscoreales; family Dioscoreaceae; genus Dioscorea; species Dioscorea cayenensis. Next base: position 15,278,659 of record NC_052484.1, read on the forward strand.
TATTTTTAAAATCTAAATTTTTAATAAAAATAAATAAATCACAACTTTATTATATTAATAAAAAATAACTACAAACATATAAAAAACAATAGTAAAATAACAATAAAACTGAAATACAATTATATACTATGATAAACCATCCCAACTATGATAAAGTATGATTTTTCACTTAGAATTACTGTTTTTTAATTAATTTTTTTAAAAATATTTTATCTTGAATCTATTATGTTAGGGCAACGATGTTTTTTACTTAAAAAAATTTGTTCAAATTAAACTTGAGCTCACTACCGGATAAAAGTATAAATGGGTTGAAGTATCAACTTATGTGTACAATACTGACATAATTTATCAACTTTATAAAAAAAAAAAAAAGTTAAAAAGATATGAAATAAAATATACTTTTAAATAAGTTATTCATGAAAGCTTGCTATTAATCTCAAAACCAAACCAAAAGAGTGAACTAATACTTAGAACACATGCATACATACCAAGCGATGAAAAATATCTTGCTCTTCTGGCAATTGTCGACGGTGACAAAATCAAAATCAAATACAGCATAACGACAATCGTCGACGGGGAGGGAGGCGGCGAGATCATCGTAGCCTTCACCGGGGCCGCCGACCTTATCGACCATGACTGCCCTTGAATCCTCATCTATCTTGAACACAATGTATCTGTGTACCCTTCTCCTTTTCATGTCCATGAATGAGCTCTTGCACTCCTCCATCACTGAAAACCCAATGGTTGCCTATTCATTTATAAACAAAGTAATTAACTTGTATTAAGATCAAATTAACCATTAATTTTAACAATATATATGCATGCATGGTGGCCATCATTCTTGTGTTTCAACAATGTAAGCCAAGTAGATCTATATATATATGCATATATTATTGTTGTCTTTCAAAAATGGAAGCCAAATTGATCTATGTGTACTGTTATGTGTACATATATATGTTTATATATTATTATTATCAAGATCTACTTTAAGAGCAGGTAGAACTCACAAACACACACACAAACAAACCAAACATCATTTTTGTATTTCAACAATGTAAGCTTAGTAGATCTATATGCACACACAACATTTGTTGTATTTCAATAGTTAATGTAAGCCAAGTATATATATATATATATATATATACACTTGTGTTTATATATATATATATATATATCAAGATCTACTTTAAGAACAAGTAGAACTCACAGACACACACACACACTCACCATCTTGAAAGCCATAGCCATGGTTGGTGAACTTCCCTTCAGTACTTTGAGACGCTCTTTGGATTTTGGATGGGGAGACTAGTGAAGAAGCATGGCTATTTATAGGCCAAGTTCTTATGCTTTTTTGCTTTTGAGAGAGAGAGAGGACATTAATTTGGGTTTTTAATAGAGAAGCCACATGCTTTGTATGCTAGCTTATTTTGGAAGCTTATTATTAAACATTGCTAATTATCTAATTATGTAGAGTAATCTGTTAAGGAAGTCAATAAAGGTTATTTAGGAAGTCATAAATATTTTCTTAGTTAATTCTTTATTGACAGTTATAGGTTGTCAATGTTTATATGCATCGCATAATCACTGTTTCTAAATTTATATAATTTAAAATTTGTGATTCGAAAACTTGTCTCAATGATGATAGAAATTCATCCTAAATAAGTAACTGGTCCAAAATAAAACATTATTATTATTACTATTTTGACAAATGTGACAAATCCTATAAGAGTAACAAGTATGGATTAAAAATTAAATTTTCAGTCTGTGCAACCTCACCCAATAAAATTGGATGTAAGTTGCAAGTCTACCTCATAACTGAGGACCTATTATCATCATTGCATTTGGTAAAATTTGAACTCGAGATTTTTTTAATATTTCATACCAATATCTTTCACAGTGAGACCAATGCCACTAAGCTATGAATTTTTTGGTTGGACAATTAATTTGAGAAATATCTAAATAAAAAATTTAACTACATATATTTATATGATTTTTTATGAAACATTATAATTTTACATTTGATTGAAGTGGATAAAATCGATATACAAAAGGAAAGAAAGATTTCACAATGTTTTTAAATTTACTTGATTAATATATTTTTTTTCTACCACACCATGTTTTCGGTTCAAATCATGAGTCTTGACCATTAAACAAGAAAAACAATATCCCAAAATTTTATTTATATATATATTTTACAATTTTTTTTCAAATTAAAATTACCTGTCAGATGTTTTTTTTTAATTAATATTTTATATATATTTAATAAAGTGAACAAGTCATCAACTAAGAATATACGTGCTACCATGACTTGATCATTCAGTTTGTGCACACTCACCCAATTAACTTAGAGATTAAGCTATAAATTCACTTAGAGATTAAGCTGTAAATTCACTTTTACAGTTGGGGTTTATTTTGGACAACATTTCATCCCATGCTTTTAGTATTTGCTTTTTTTTTCAAATGTATTTCAAAAAAAGGGAAAAAAGCCTTTTGATGGTAAGTTCATCGCACTTGCCTCATGGGAGTAATTTGAGCAGTATGCTAGAAAGAATAGCATGTGAGATAGACATCTCTTTTGATGGGTTGGTTAATTGCTTATAAGAAAAGGTAGGCATTTGGGTGGAGAGGAGAGAAACAAGAGTAAAATAAAAGGTTAAAGGTTCTCATGTCCCCTATCCTTTGAACATGAATCTTCACTACCAGAAACAGACATGCAATATAACACCAAGAAGTTTGATTTTCTAAACAACTATCATATGTCAACCATGAAAAGAAGTGATTTACAGGGGTACGTGGCACAATATATCTAAATAAGTATTTATTCATATTTCATGATTGATTGATTTAATGAACTTTGGATCAAGAGTATATGTTTCTTATTCCTTGTTTTCTAGGAAAATGTTTATTCACTGTTGAGTGAATGTAGATTTACCCTTTTGTTAAGGACATTAGTTTAGTCCAACAATTCAAGTTCCAATGGATTTGCCACTAATTTGTAGTGTGTTTAGGGAACTAAAGATCTCATGGCAATTGGTTGATTCTAATCTTTTATTAGTTTTTTTTTTTTAAATTATCTTTGGGTGTTTGTTTATGTTATCAAGATTAAGCTATTAAATTGTGAATGATTTGTTTTTGGGCCCTAAAATAAAAATATTCATTTTGAACCTTGATAACTGATGTGGTCAAACACGCCTCACATATAGTTATTGGACAAAATTAAGTGGTAAAACAAACATAATCATCTAATTCGGATGTTAAAATTAATATATATATATATATATATATTAACTCTAGGGATGTCCCTAGTTATCAACTCTAGTGACATTTCTATCACAACCATTGGATCCTTATCCAATGGTTGTGATCTTTTTCAAGCCTTTCTCTGACCATTTTTTTGTTTCCACATAATAAGCCTTTCCCCGGAGCTTGCCCCGCACTGCCAGGCCTTGAGACCCTATGCTCACAAGCCCTCCAATACTCACCCCTCCAAGTACGGCGCTTCAACCAGACTCATTTCGACGGCCTTCACCTGATCAATGAGCTCCTTAAGGCTAACTCCGGCGTCGACTTTGACTGTTTTTTGAGAGGGATTGATTTTGATGTTGATGTTGATGAGCTTGATTCTGAGGTTGGAGTTGATGCCCATAGCGATCGCGATGAGAAGCTCTTGCTCGGAGGTTGGATAGAGAACGGAGGGAACATGACAAGTTGCAGGTGTTGAAGATGCCATGTATAGAAACAAGCAGAAAGGCTCGCAGCAGTTAGATTATAATTAAACGGCTGCAGTTGGGACATACCTAGATTTTAAATCTAGGGACGCCCCTAGATGACTGGCCCCCATATATACATAAGTACCAGCATGTAGAAAACAATAAATAGCTATAGAATTTTATAGGGGGTTGGCAAACTATAACTTATATGCACTATTGAGAGATTTCTTCACTAGTAATTTGATGGAAATACAAAAATATGGAACAATTTCACAAATCCAATTTCCAAGTACACCTAAAAACTCTTTTCTTCTTTCCCACTAAAAACCCTAATTTCTTCCAACCATAGACAGGGAAAAAAAACCTTCAATTTTGCATAAAAAGACCTCATAACACAAAAAATAAAAAAGGAAGCTTTAATAATTTGGGGCTTTATATAGTGTATATTATAACCAAGTGCACCTTCCAAAATTGAAGCCAATATTCAACAATCTATATTTTCGCTTAAATATCATCAAATCATATCAAGGCATCTCTTCAGTTATCATTAGTATCAATTGCATCCTTTTATGGGTAAGATAAGTTGCATCAAGTCCAAGCAATGCTTGAACTTGTAAATAGAAACTACCTTGATCAACATGTTAACTGTATTTTGACTTTCACTATTGGAAATAGCTTATTGGTAACAAGATGGACCACCACTGCCCTCTACTAATGCATTGGAAACTATTACTTTAAAGCAGTATCTCACAAAAGCTTTCTTAGTATACTTCCGTGCTTATAATTATACTATATTGCTCTATTGGTTGTGGCTCTAGATCTATCAAGGGTTGTTGATTGCTAACATCTTTCAACTGCAATTTATAATTACCCAGTTCTATTTCTACAATTCCTTCTTAGTTTTCCGCAAGCAATTCTAACTAATCTTTCTTTAGCATATAAGCTATGTCAAACACAAAATTATTACTGCTAATGTTCTTGCCAATTAGATCCCATAACCAGTGTCCTTTGGCATCCTTTGCGTAAATAAGAAAAATATGCACTTCCTTATTTTTGCATCTAGTTTTGATCAATTTCTCCTCATTCTACACATGAATATAAGTAGATAACCAAATTAATATTCTTAACTTAGAAAATACATCAAGTTTACCTAACCAAACTTCTTCAAGTATCTTGAAGTCAATGGTAGAGGAAGGAGATTGATTTATAATGAAGCATATAGTGCTAACTACCTCATCAACCAAAAAAACTCTTGGGAAGTTTTGCATCTAGTATATACATATGGCTTTATTTGATAAAGTTTTGTTGATTTTCTAATGACTCGATTTTGTTGAGGAATTTTCCTTACCATAAAATGCTTGATAATGCCTTCATTAATCTTGCAAAAAACTTCATAACCTCCAGATTTTTAAATTATGTCCCACTATTAGTTTAAAGATATTTTACTTTTATGCACTTTTGATTCTTAACCTCTGTTTTCTACTATTTGAAAATCCCAAAAGCCTTCCATTTGCATTTCATGAAGTAGCCCCAAACTTTCCTAGAGTAATCAATAATGAAAGAAACAAAGTAATATAAATCATTGCATGATGCCATTGAATCACATCTTCAAATATCGGTATGCGCATAATCAAAAACACCCTCATTAGCTTGAGATGATATCTTGAAGCTAACTCTACATTGCTTCCCAAACACATAATACTTACAAAAATTAAGTGTACATAATCTTACAGGATGATGATAAAAAGGCCTAACAATATCAAGCATCATCTATCAACTTTAAGATCAATTGATTTCAAATCCAATAACTATGCATTATATTCATGAAGATGAGATTTTATGGATGTATCTTCTAACATGCACAATACAGACAAGTGATACTTCATATAAGGTATGTTGGTAAGAGATTTATTCATACACAACAACTCCAACATGAGCTATAAAGTTATAGTGGTTTTTTCACTGAGTGCCTAGCTCACACAAATTAACCTCATCAAACAAACATAACTGTATTTCTATTAGAGCCTTCAAATTCATGTCTTCCTTTTGTTTTTTAGTTATCTTTGCAGGTATTCTACGCTTTACTAAATAGTACTTTTTACAACCCTTGCGGGCCTTGCTACATCAAAATAACACGCATCTTGACTTGCAATAACCTTAAACTATTGGGGATAGTCATGATGATTGCTCACAATAGCAGGCATGATGATTGCTCACAAACAAATAATATAAGTTTTGGTATCAGTTGTTGTATGCTAATTAACCTCACCAATAGCAAGATAATAGCAAGCGGCCAACAAAAAATTATATAATAGTGAGATGCAGAATTTAATAGTGGTTAGACAAACTATGATTTTTTTTTACTATAAATTTCTTTACTAGCAAGATGGAAATAGAAAAATATAGAGCAATCAACTTATGTCCTAAATACACCCAAAAAAACTCTTCTTCTCTTCTATGAAAAATCTTAAGAGAAGCTTTCAATTTAATATAAAAACCCCAAAAATAAAAAAATAAAAAAATAAGTTTTAATAATTTGGTACTTAATTGGTGTATATTATAGCCAAGTGTATTCTTCCAAAATTTAAGCCAACATCCTACACAAGCTCTTCAGCTTGTTTCATGTCATGATTATATCTCAATGGTTTTTTTATTCACTTCAGTGAAGAAACCACTTTCATGGGTTGTAACCAAAAGTTTTTGTTCTAAATCATATTTATCATTTGTTTATAACAAATTGATATCATACTTTTTATTTGCAAAAATTTAAGTTCAATTTATTTTTTTAAATTATCACACGTTATATTTTCTTAAATGTCATAGGTTTAGGATGTAAACTGAGAATTATGTTGAACCAAAAAAAAAAAAAAGCTTTAATTAAAAAAAAATGAAAGAGGAAGAAAATTAAAGATGGATAGAAAGGCTTTTAACACAATTATGTTTATTCAAGAGGTTATGATGGAGAGAAAACCCATTTGGTCCTTCAATTTGCTTGTAATTTATAACTTGTTAAGTGAATTGAATATAAATGATAGATTGCACTTTAGGGCGATGTTATTATTTTTTATTATTATAAATTTTCAAAACTTGAAGACAACCACTTTCACATTAGAAGGATCTAACTATTTCCTTGTCAAGTGAGAGGGTGAAGGTGTAACAAAAAAATATATATATAGAAACAAATATGGAAAACCAAGGACAATGAGAGAAAAATTGGAGCAAAATAAAGCAATTTCTTCATAACTTATAAAGATGGAAGTGAGTACAATAATAAGCTTATTGAACCTCAGTTTAAAAAGTTAGTTCTACTAAACCACTCCCCACAAATCTCTCCACTATTTTTTGGGGAAGAGGAGCGGAGCGAACCCACTAGAGACCCAGGGACATGCACAAGCCTCGGTGGAACAAGTGGGGACGGGGCCGCGCTCACGTGGGCGCTAGAACCATCCATACACAACCACTATTCACAACTCCCAGAAATGTGCCCTCAGCCGAGAATCGAACTCTCACCACTCGGTGAGAGCTCTATCAGCGACCCGTGTATCAATAGACCCGAAGGTCGTTAGCAAATCTCTCCACTATTAACTCCATGTTTGACACTACTAAAATAAAACAACAAAATAACGCCTCGAATCAATATAAGTATGACGTGGTAAACAAACACCAAATAAACAAAAGATTAGAAAATAATGTAACGAAGAACGACCACTAAGATTTTGAATAACTGTACCAAATTAAAGTTGATTATATTTCGCTTCTTCTCAAAGAAAGACAATCAAACAATTTCCAATCACAATGTGGATCGGATTATCCAATCATAGATATTTATAATTGATGATATATTATTTCTTGGAGGAAAATAGTGTTTCATTGCTACAATAATGGATTATTGAAAAAATGAAGCTATATCAATTTAAATCCTAGATCTTTGAATTGAGAGACATAGAGAAAGATCAAGAATTCTCATTTCTTTCATAACAAAGGTATGGGTCTTCCTCGGTGGATTTCTCTTATTCTTATAGTATCACTCGTTTCGAAAGTTGTTTCATAATTGTTTTCCTAAGTAATAGGTAAGTTCTATCATAGTGAAGGATTGGGCAAAACCAAGAAAAACCCCTCGTGTGTGAAATTATAGAAGATCCCCTTAAGAGGGCGTTTGGTATGTGTGAATTTAATTACTTTGCAAGGGAAGTAAAAGGCATGAAATACTTTCACATGTTTGGTGTCTACAAAATCTATGCAAAATGAGTGTTCCCTTTGTAATCATTTTCTCTTTCACAAGCGAAAGTGCTTCGCAAGGGAAAGTGTAAAATAGATCGCAAGGTGACTGAAAGTTTTGGCAATGCAAAATTTCCACATTACCCTTTTCTTCCCTAGCTTGTATACTTTGAGGTAATTTTTTTATGCTTCTTGCCTTCTTTTCTTTGTCCCGTCCGCTTCCTGATTTTCACTTTTCATTTTTTCATTTCTGCCTTCATTTCATGCTTTCATCCTTTTTTTTTCATATCTAGACTTTGAAAAAATACTTGTCTAGACTTTGTTTGGCTTTTTAGTTTGAAATACAATTCTCTACCTAACATTGAACTATTGAAAATGTGAATGTTCTTTAATGTTATTGCAACCTTTTTTAGACTATAGGCACTTGAAACTATATTACTCTTTAAGTTGTTTTATTTTAATTGAGGTCCACATTGATTTACTTAGATTATTAAACATTATTTTCTTGAGAAAAAGTCATGCTAACATCATTACGGCATAACAAGTCAAAAATTATTAAGATAGAGCATCTAATGAAAGTGAATACCAAAATAAGAAACGAAGCAAAAGACATGCAATATTAAAAACCTAGATAAAGGGGAAATTTGAAAATTAAAATAACTTTGAAGGGAAGTGTCTTCATACCAAATGGTTAAATTAATTTTGTATGTATTTTAATTATAACTTTTATTGGGAAGAACAAACATTGCAATCTTACATTGTAGGGAAAGTGATTGCATGGAAAAAAAAACTTTGCAAGGAAAGTTTTTCATTGCAAGCACCAAACAACCCCTGAAAAAAAATCAAACTTCAAATTTTAAATGAAATGATCGAGAGTAGACTTTAGAAGTCTCTGAGAATAATATGATAGACTAAATGACCATGAAATTACGTCAATATTTCTACACATTACACCTTAATTTTCTTTTCATTGGAGTTATTTCAAGAATATAGATGGAATATAATGAAATAGAGTCACTTTGAGGTTTACTATGAAATGAGGCATGTAACAGAGCCACTACGAAGAAGTTTTGGGTGCTATAAAGGAATAACATTGGAACTAGTAACTAATCCAAACATGGAAGCATTAGAAAAACTCATAAGCAAAAAATCCCAAATATCCCTGATTGCGAGATATATAATTGTCACTATACATAAAAACCATTGCCAGAACAAATAGAAGTCCAAATCCTATTAACATAGTAACTAGAAGTGGAAGAAAAAAAATATTATAATATACACACATATTGATATGTATGTTCAATAAAAAGAAACTCAAATCTTTTGTACGGTAGCAATACCAAACCAACTACAATATGTAGTGGGGTCCTAAGCTAAGTCTCGGTTAAACCTTGAAAATCTTAATGCCATAATGCTTTCAAATCACATTCAGTAAGTTGCACTAATTTTGACAGAGGAAACAACTCCCTCTCATAACATTGGTTGAGGTGAGTAACTTGTCCACCTTGTTCTAAAAATAAAAAATAATAAAAAAAATTTTGAAGACAAATTGCTTTACCTTGAAGAAAAATCAGGAGGTAATCAAGGTAATTAGAGGAACTCGAAGAATTCAGTAGCCAAGTATATATATATATATATACAAGCGCACACACAAAGTACATCATTTGGTATAATTATATTAAAGATTACAATGATCAATATACATCTCTACCTAATAGGAACACTTCAGTAAAGGATAGTTAAGAAAGAAATGAATATAAAATTAATCAAGATTAATCATATAGGTGCGTTCTCTTATGCTTTCCCCCTCATAAAAATACATGTACATATATATAGAAGCCACAAAAAAAAAAAACCAGTCAATGACAAAAAGACAAGAGCATGAAGGATTATTATCTTGATAAGAAAGAATCAAAAGAAAGATGATGGCCATCACCCAACAATAAATATGAGGAGAGGTTGTGACAAAGACTAAATTGCCAAAAGAATGTGTGCTCATCAATCAACAAACTCAAAAGTCCATGCATGCATGCTTGCCTTCATGCAGTTTGGAGAAGAAGACTTATCTCTTCCTAGAATACAACCATATCATTAATTCCACTCTATGTTCAAACATCCACATCCATCCTTTTGTTCATCCATCATTGTCTTCTAATATATAGCTGGAAGGGAACCACAAGTCTACATGTGGTTAGATTTGAGTATGAGTGTTGATAGGATAGGACATGGTTTCTGTTCATCCAACAACCACTTAGGTTGTTGTGTTGCTTTCCAACTTTAAATTCTCAACCTCGTCTTTTCCTGTAATAAATTAGGTCATGCCACTAAGATTTACGCTCCTTAATATCCTCTTGTTTGTCATTTTATTTTTATTTTTTTATTATTATTATAAATTACTGGCAATATATTATAGTGTAAGCACAGTATATTAGAATAAAATTCAAGTTTAAAAAATAGCACTTTTTGCTTTTAATCCATTGCTAGTATAGTTTAAAAATGGATTTGGTTAAAATGAATTTGAAATCAAATTTGTCCGTAATTAGGTATAGTTTATTACAATAGTATCATAGTTCTATCTTTCCCCTCTTTTCCTCCCATCCAATTGTGGAGACAGGATTTGAATCTGTAACCTCAAGGTTATGATCCTTGTGAGCTACCAAACTACTTTACTCCACACTAAAGAACTAGAATGGGTGATGAAAGATTAGATATGCCTCTCTACCATATCTATATAAATAGAACAGTCTACCTAGTAGACCGTTTTAGAATTTAGAATTGGATTTGCAATAGAATTTAATTTGATTCTAAATTTTGAAAACACAAACAAAATAAAAACTGTTTCAAATCCGATTTTAAATTTTAATACATAAATAATAAATAAATAGTGATGAAATCCCTAATATGAAAAAAAAATTCTTATACATTTTAATCTTAATGCATTGTAGTATCAAACTATTGGATATATGCTATATGTTATTGAGATAATATATCAATGGTTTAGCCAACAACTATTTGATCTATTGTCATCGGATTCTTTGTATAATATATATGTTTCGCTAAACAGACAGGTTTGAGTCTTAGCTTGAGTATGTGGAAAGTATAGATGTTGTAGAGCTCAGCTCCTCACGGATTCCCGTTCCCAACACGTTACTGACTTACCCAAATTTGTCAATATATATATATATATATCAATGGTTTAAATTTATTTTTGTTCCGTAGTGGTGGATATATATATTTCATTAGTTTGGTGCATTGTACACATGGTGCAGAGAAGAATCACTTTTGACCTTACTATTTATGGGCCGGTATGTTGGCCATGACTTGGGTTGTTGTGCTAGCATGTGAGAATTATGTAAATTGCAGAATACAAAGAAGTGGATTGGTGATTTGGTTGATAACCAACATGATTTGAGATTGTCTTTGTTATAGGGATTCCAATATATATAGGCCAGCTTTGAGTCAATGATTAATAATAATAATCAAGTTTTCCTAAATATAATATATTGGTATTACAATAAAATTATTCATTGGTTGTTATTAAATGTATTAGACTTGAATTATGACATGAATTGGGATTATGGTAAGATTACTTGTGGGAAAAAAATGTAATATTATATTCATAATGTATAAGTCAGAAATTTATTTTTTTACAAAGTCGACTATTGACAAAGTAAAAAAACAAGCGAATACAGAAGTGAACCAGTCACAGGGGACCCTAAACATAAATTGTACTATAAATAGTTCGAACTCGAGAGCTTTCAATCACAACAATAAGTAGTTACTGTTGGGCTAGCCCACTAATACTTAAGTTTGAAATTGTTAAAAAAAATCATGAAACGTAAAATTTTTTTTTTAATGACAATATTATGAATGATGAAAATAATTACAATATGAATTAAAAATGAATTGTTTGGCTTGAAAATTTATTCACTATTTTTCCTTGTAGTATATTATATATTTCATGTATCTTGCTTGATTTGGTTTCTCTTAATGGTCTTGGAATGGGTCTTTTTATTTTTATCAGTTATCAAAATCAATTATCAAAATTCAAAATTATATTTCAGGTCCATTAGTAACCAATTAGTAACCAAATAACAAAAATTTCACAAAAATAATCACACCAACTAATTATTTTACCTGAACACATACAATTGCTCCCCAACTGTGTTAACCAAAAACATCCAATCATAAAAACTATTCTTTTACTAAATTCTGACTTAAAAAATATAACAACTCCCTCAGTGAATAAAAGAACAAATCTTAACAAAAAATCATAAATTATAAATCAGTCATCATAAAATAGTCTGTCACATGCAACACATCTGAAAGTAGCCATGGACAATACAACATTTCTTGGTACAAATTTTTCCTAAATTTATCAGTTTTTTTTTTTAATAATTCAAAATATCCAATAAAAGTCACTGGTTTGAGATCCTGAAATACAAGCACAAACATCTGATCCTGATTCCTGATATGTTTCATGAAACCATGTGGCCAAAGGAAAGCATATATTTCAGTGATCACATGACTCTATTTAGAGAACAAATGATGATGAGAAGGAAATATGCTTTGCTTCTGTTGATAATCAAACAAGGTTTTTGTTTATCAAAGTTCTTAAAAAAATATTCTTCTAGAGAATCCGGCCCCGGTTTGCCATCCACCAAAAGATCTAAATGCGAAAGAAACGTAATTTGCAGGCCTGCAATGAAAGATACAGATAAAAATGCGGAAGTGTTAAACATTGACATTGTCAAAGAAAATAAAGGGTGAAGACATGACATGAGTTAATTCAAGCATGAGGGAGGTCAAATTTCACAGACGAAATTCTATTGGACGAGATTCTCTCAAACATATCAAGAGAGTCATCTTCCTGTAGATGGTAGATGGATATTACATGATAATTGTATAATTTAATTCACAATTTGGAGAAAAAGGAGGGAACAAAAAGTTTAAGGATAAATGAATACTCAAAGCAACCCCCATTTTGGTGAGATGGCCTGCTTAATATTTTTTAAGAGGCACTACTCTTAGAATATTTGTCGAATTCTCTTCTTTGTTTCTAATTGGCGTCGCAAAGTGGGCTAAATTATAAAAACCAATGCTACAAAATAAAGTGGAGGGACAAACCTCACCATGTAAACAGAACATTCACTTGCCACCTTCATTTCCTGACTTATCTTCATTTTGCTTTTGCTGGGACTGAAAAATTAGTACAAAAAGAAATCATAATTTTTTCGAAATACTTAGAGCAAGTGGAACATCACAAGCAGCATCTTACTAGTTTTGGATAGGACAAAATAAGAAGATTACTAAGTTAAACCAAGCCCTTCACATATATATGGGAAAAAAACAACTAGTACGTGCAAGGTTGAAGACACGATTCCCTACCAAAATTAATAATAAATCAGTCAAAAGTATACCTCGGATGGACCTTGCAAAGATGCCAGCAAATCTTTCACAGAGGGATCATTAGGGTCAACACCAGGAAGCTGGGTAAGAGATATTTAAAGTAAATAAAATATGTTGGCATATAAAAAGAACAAAATTTAGTAGTTTTGAAACTTCACATTTTAACAGTTTAGGTAAATGCTATTACCGAACTAAGGATAGATGTGACAAATGTTTGGTCTTCCAGCGCTTTGCTCATTTCAGATTGGCTTGGTGAGCCTTTCACGTTGTCCTGGACAGACATTTGAAGGGCTGCACATGAGAAGTAACCAGTAGCATAATCAGTAAGACCATACAGACTTATTATAAACACCATCCAACCTATTAAAGGTGAGCAACTAGAACAAAACTTGTCAATATAGAATAATCCTACTTTATGGAAAGAAACAAGAAATATACAAACACATAACATAACCGTGTCATTTTTGTGGCTTGACAATGAACTCACCAAACTATACCTACTGGTCATCTGATCATGACAGTGCTTAGAGTTGCAAATTAGGAACATGGTATAGGTGCCATGCCATTATATAATGGGTATTTGTTTTTTCTTATTTTTTATTTGCCACCCCCTCACTTTTCAGAAGTACTTCATAAGCCCCTCCTTTAAATATTATTTTACTTGCAGTCCATTGGAGCAACTTTAAGGTATTAACTTAGGTTACAACAACAGATATAAATGACTCTTTTTACCCCCTTTAATACAAGATCTCATTCATAATGTGTATCATAATTCGTTTTAATGGAGAAATTATGGGCTTTTTTATTATAAATAGATAAATCCATAATTAGGTTTAATGGAAAAATTCAAGAAATCATGGGAAAATATCTAATGACATGCAATATCAAGAGAGAGTTTATATAATAAAAAGGGTAAAAAAATTATTTCCATATATGATAACCCAAGCTAAAACATCAAAACTTGCTCCCAGGGGCAGGAAAATAAAGTAAAATTGGAGGGGGTTATTAGGTATTCATAACAGTGAGGGATAGCAAGCAGTTTCACTATTTTTCAGGGGATGGCAAGTTAAATATATATACATAACTACTTTTGTGAAGTGCATTATTGGATCTCAAACCAGATCCCAATGCTGCTCTGGGTTCTTGATCCCGTAAACAATTCAAATTGGCGCTCCAACAAAAACTACATGATCAAACCTATCCTCAAGACTAACAACATTGTTCACACAGCAAAACATATGCTGAGTTGGATTAAAATAATTTAGTTTATGCTAACATGGATAGCACAATTAATTAGATATGACATTTACATGTCTCTCATAATGCCATATGAGATGCTACATGGCAGCCAATGATTTTTTAATTAACTTTTTCCACATCAGATACAAGTACCATCTCCCCCAACCAGATCAGCATGAACAAAATATTTAAATTCAATTTAATATATGCCATGGTACATGGCCAATATCATCAACTCTAGAGACATGGGGTTGATATTATTCAATTTGATCCGACATGTCATTTTTGTAGGATAGCTAATGTGGGCTGCTTTGAGACATGGGGTATGAAGATAGGGATGTGATTTGAGGGCCAATGATGACTTCACTAATGTTTCCTAAAGGCGTTATCTATATAACATTCATTTACAAATTCAAATAATAATTATGAACTACTAGATGATATGATGTTTAAAGGTTTGCTAAAAAGTGTAAATAATCAATTCTTACTGCTTCACAGGAATCCTTAACACAAAAACATGCATTCTCAAGATGATTTATAAATAATTTATCCTCCAATAAATTTTCTAAACAAAAAACACGTACAAGAAATTTAGCATGATGAAAAGGAAGCACAGAAAATAAGCTTACTACAATAACATAATATAAATGAAAACTGAGCCACTACTATACAAAGCTACTGCAATTTTTCAGAGTTCAAAACAAATAGAAATGGATTCTATCACTTATTGTCGTATAATGATAACTTTGTTTTATGTGAAAGCCATGAATTGGTAACCATATCTGGGGTTTCCCATGAGATTGAAGAAAATTCAATCATCATCTATAGTAGGATATGGCCTTAGCAGTATATCATATGCAGACACACTACTATAACCACCCTCCCATCTCATGGATCATAGATAGAAATTACAGTATAATTCCATAAGATCTATAAAATACTAACCATAAGCCAGCTCCTGGTCGTCTGTAGTTGCATCTGACATATCAGTATCAGCCATAGCAGCACCGCCAGACCTAGTGTCATCCATTGACATTGCAAGGGCTTGCTCCAGCAATGCAGTGTCATCATCCTGTCCCCATCAATATGCAAAAGAGTTAATCAAATTCCTATTCATCTGACACAGATGGTAGTCTAAGGCAGCATACCTAGGTCCTTTTTAATAATATTAAACAATAAAAAATCACTTCTGCTATGGTAGATAGAGATGATTATAAAAGAAACATGTAACATGACCCATCTCAAAGGATTACAATCCCAAAAGCAACAAATGTACTGCCTAGTCACTAGTCACTAGTCACTTGGCAATATGCATAGGTTAAAGACCCTGAACACCCAGGCACCAACCACCTTCTTAATACAGAGCAATATAAGATACGAATGTGGACTGGTCACACAAATACTCCAAGAATCATTACATCATTCTATAAAAAAGCATATACAACATAGGAAAACAAACCAAAATATTAGAAAATTGAGGTGAAAGAGAAAAACAGACCGTCAAATCCTGCCGCTTATCATCAGCTGCAGCTCTTGAACTGCTAGTTGTTTCAGCCATAGTTGCATCCTGAGAACTTGATGCCTGTTCAACTCCTTTTTCTTGGTTTGCAGCATCTTCTGCAGCCTTTTTAGCAGCAGCTTCCTGCCTTGCCCGCTCCTCTTCCATTGAAACTCGAAGAGCAAGAGCCAGCTCAGGATCTATGTTTGGATCCACACCAAAATCAAATCCACCCATGCCACCTGCAGCGGCTGCAGCTGCTGCTGCAGCAAATCCACTTCCGCCTTCCCCATCTCCAGTAAATATGGGAGTGCTGCCAATTTAAGGTAAATTAAATTAAACATAAATTACATTTCTGAGCAACATATAGGGGTGAACAATATCAAAATTTAGAAATTACTAATGTGTACCTTATGAGTACATCTGAAAGGGCATTAGGACCAGGAGGTACGTGCACTATGTGACTTGTGTTATTATTGTTTACAGCAGCAAGAAGAGCCTCCAGTTTTTCAGGTTTGTCATCATCAGATTCTCCAAAGTCAACAATATCTAGAGCGACATTGTTCTTTTTTAATTTCTTCCCAATTGCTTCCAACAAACTCTTATCATGTTTTATTGGGCTAGTAAATGACAAAAAATATAAGAAAAAAAACCAAAGTCAAGAATAAATGCACATTAAAATAAACTAAAGAATTGTTTAGGTAATACCTCCCAACAAAAACTATAATCCTTTGTTGCTGTTTTTTGTTCTGACGGTGTTTGAGAGCCAACTGAGCAACCTGGATCCCCGCAGTCAAGTTCATCTCACCTCCTATTTCGAGCCCTGCATACAGAAAACAATAGCATAATACGCCACAATATACATGGTTAATTTGTAGAACCAATTTAGGAAGAATCAATGTGATATGAAAAGATCCAACATAGATTAAAACAAATAGATTTTGAATACTGCAAATAGAACTGTATTAAGATCAGCTCAACTAAAGCTGAGCAACTATCAACTATCAGAATCATGGTAATAATGTAAATTAACCTACATCTCAGCATTGCGCACAAGCCCATATTTAAACATATATAAACTAGAAAAATGTGTCTGTGTGTGTGTTAGTTTAGATATCTCATATTTTAAAATATTGTGTACTAAGGGCATAGCCTCAGTTCTTGTCGCTGTCTCATGTTTTGTTAAATAACAATTATTCAACCCACACACAGGAAAAAATTAAAAATTCAGGCCACAATATTAGTTGCCAATCGCCCCAATATACTTCCCAATATAGTTGAAGCACTTACAATTTTGCAGCAGTGCAACCTAAACCAAATTTTTGGGGAACCACTAATTAGCTTCAAAGTGCAATGAGTTCATGAGAATGCTATTAAAGGTAAATGCAATAAGAAAGGGAGGGAAAAAGCGACCAGGTTTATGCTGAGAATAGCTAAAAGTAAATTTTCAACTCCAGTATCACCCACAATCATAGTATTGCACCAAAAAAAAAAGGTGTACAGCCACCTACTTGATTGTTAAACACCAATTTTAAGAATGACAAAAATAAATAATAAATGAATGAATGAATAAGAGGAAGAAGAAAAAAGAAAATTGATAATAGTCTATCTCATAGTATAAAATATGCACAACCTAATGACAGTTTATTAACTCAATTGTTAAACAGCAAGAAAACAAATTTTGAACATTGATGGCTAAAACTGAACATATTATTATTCTATCGAATATCTCATCCAAAAGGAAAAGCAAATTAAAACTTTTATAAATAATAGTTACAGTTCACGTCATCAGTATCATCAAGAAAGGCTGTGATCTTCCTTAGAAACTAAAATATGCAGACCTCAACTCACGCAATACCCCTACCTCAAAATTGGTTAGTTCTGGAATGAACGAGAGAAATAGAAATCTATACGAAAATACCATATTCACAGTCAAGTACAACAGTTGTCCTCTATACATTCATGTTCAACATTATCTTCTCTTTTACATACTTCACACTCATATTTAATTCTTATCATCTCCATTAATACCTTCTATATTTTTCTTTTATCATCTAGCCTGCACCAACTTCGATCATTTCATCATTTAATACTAGTGAGTCAGTTGGCCCATAATATGCACAGTGAAACCATCTTAAACACCCTTATCGAATTCAATGTACCAGTTTAACTATTTCATCTGTGTAACACTCATTTATAAGTAACCGCTCATCAATAAGATAAGACATATGATCAGAGAAAACTACACTTACAGTTCTTGACTTCATCCATCCAACATAAAACAATCACTTTTGAGCATATCTTATCACTGTATATTTAGGCAAACAAGCTTCGAATGTGTTTCTATGTCTTCTGAATCTAACACCTTATATTCAGTTGAGCTTCTACTTAACTCAAAACCTTGATATTCTTATGACTTTCCATAACTCCACAAGTCCAACTTACAATTTACTCCATTTATACAACATCAACTCCTGAAAATAAATGACAATGAATTTATTATGGATCCTCCCAACTTGTTCTCTCTAAGATCTGCATACACAGACTCGATTTTCAACCTACCATAATTTTGCTTATCATAGGCATGAAATAAAAGATTTAACAAGGTCAATGGCCTCAATATTTGGCTTTATGGAGATGTTTAAAAAAAAAGGCAGGTTAAAAGAGGTAAGGAAATGAGTAAATTGTATTTTTATCATGCCATTGTCAAGTACAAGGTCACTTAGTGCTTTCTTCTGCACAAAAACTTTATAGGCACAAAATGTGCAAGGGAAAAGAAAAAAATAAAATAAAAGCTTGTTTCATAATTATTACAAGTGAAAGACACATCAAGGCACTAGGGGTCAAATTGCCCAGGCGCAAGGCTCAAGCGCACTCTTTTCCTAAGCAAGGCGCAAAAAAAGTTTATAAAATTCATAATACATACTAAAATTTCATAAAATAAGAAAAATCAAAGTTAAAGTTCACAATTGGATAAAACATGTATAGAACAAAATACTATCAATGTAGCAAAAAAAAACCATTATGCTGTTACTACTCTACTGCTCCTAAGAAATGCTAAACCACTAGGAAATCCTAATCACTATCAAGTTCTTAAAAACTGAAAAATAAAAATAAAAATAAAAAGCCCTTTTATTTTTATTTGAGATTTAATTTGATGATCATCTAATAGCTCATATTTGTCCAACTCTTAAAAAAGGAAAAAAAAAAATTAAAAGAGAAATGGTATCTAGGAACTCACAGACCGAATGGCGTGGATGCCACGCCATTAAATCTCTCTCCCAATCAGATTTCTTAAAATAAAAGACCATGATCGAAAAAAAAGAAAAAAGAAATCCTCTCCCACTCCCTCAAAATCCTCCCACATTCTGACAAGGTCTTCTCTTTCGAGTTTGAGAAACTCCAGCTCCAACTCCTCACATTCCGATGAAGTCTTCTCTCTCGTATCTGAGGAAGCCTGAAAAGGTTTCCATTTTTTTTCATTCTTTCTAATACTTGAATTTTTTTTTTTTATTTGGGAATTAGGACTTCACGGATAGTGATGGCGATGAAGGTTCTAGTAAGCAGTAGACATGCCTTCACCTTCATCCTTGTTTGTGGTACATGGCTCTTGTGAGCAAAGATCTTATTGCAAAGGCCTTCAAGAGCTCCTTCAATACCGAGGAGTGGAGTGATCTTTGCAAGTTTTAAGGCTTTGAATTTATCTTATTATGAAGTAATTTGATTCAAGACACAGAGGATTTGAAAAGATTTATGTTTTTTTTTCAATTAAGGACTTTTATTTTAGGGATCCGATTAGGAGAGAGATAATTAATGATGTGGATGCCACATTAACATTCATGTCATTAGGCATGTGACTTCGGCCTAAGTAGCATTTCTCAAAATAAAAAGCCTTCGTTTTTAAGAGATGAGATTTAATTCGATGATCATATAATTGATCATATTTATCCAACTCCTAAAACTTTTTTTGAAAAAAAAAACTGCACTTACTAAGACGTGCCCCAAATCGCCTCGATCCCTGAGGCAGGTGCACCTTAGGGCAACTTTTTAATGTCACATGCCTTCAAGGCTCCAAGGCTACAGCCTAGGGAGCCATGCACCACAGCCACTATGGCTTGTTTCAAGAAAAAAATTGGGCAGGTACTTATAAGACTTATAGATAAGCAAGTCCATACTATGTGACATGCTTGCCTTCACTTTCTCTACTACTTTTTTTTTTTAGTATTTAGCCATATAATCAAGGTTAATTTGAGAAAATGGAAAAGGAGAAAACTAGGAAGATATTTACAAAACAAGAAGGTCCCTTCAGAGACATCTAATAAAATTGGAAAGATACAAAACAAGAAGATTAAAACCAAGTAAGAGGTCATCCATCAAAATTTAATTCAGAATCAAAAGTGTTTTGACCTTGCATCTAAATGAGATGTCAACACCCAAGACAGATTGCTTAAAAACCAAGCAGAAGCAACTCAAGGATACAGTCATCATTCATCAAAATTTCAAATTGAATCAACCTAATGATATGGACCATTAGTAATAAACTCACAAACTGGGTAGGAACAACTAGTGATAGAAAACTTTAAAGCTTCAACCTGACCTTAAAAATATTAATGAATGAATAATATCCTCAAAAAATATGTTAGCTGTCAATCATAGCTGTCATTCTATTATAGTATTTACATAAATTAAGGATTGATTGATTGATGATTGATTCATTGGCTAACTTATAGCTATTTCCATATTACCAGACATCCCTATTAGGACTGTTGTATACATGTGTGTATGTATATATATATATATATATATCTAAAAGTGTAATTGATATATTGAGAAATATACAACTTACTTTTCTCCACTATTTTACTCATCTACATGGTATAAGAGCAGGTTTATTCTGATCTTAGATTTTTTTCCTCTTGTGAGCGTTCATTTCTTGTACCTCCGTGTTTAAGGTTGTACCTCTGTTTGAGGTTGTGTAATGGTACTTGCATTTGTAATTCAAGATGACAGATAGTAGGGCCAACTCTGATTTGTGTGCTTCTGTTGGAACTATCGTAAAGTTTAATGGCAGAAATTATGCCCTTTGGTCTCAAGCGTTTCGTACCTTAATTGGTTCTCAAGGCCGTGATCATCATCTAGTTCAAACAATGGCAGACACTAAGGATTCCAAATATGCAGCCTAGCGTCAAATCAATCAGTGAAAACATGGCTGCTGAATTCCTTGGAACCTGAGATTGCTGCCTCCGTTGGATTGATATCAACTGCTAAGGAGATGTGGGACTCTATCAAAGAGATGTTCTCTAATGATGGTAATAATTCTCGTATTTTCTCCTTGATTCAACTTGTTGATAATAAACAAGGTGAAAAATCCCTTCCTGAATTTTTTGCTGCCTATAAAAGAATTATCAATGAATTCTGTGAATTGCAGCCCCTCTCTACAGATTTAGAAACTCAAAAACATCAATGGATAAATCTCTTTGTTTGCAGATTTCTTATGAATCTGAATGATCAATATAAAACCCTTAGAAGTCAATTACTTGGAGATTGCACTATGCCTACTCTTCAATCAGCTTTCTCTCGCTTGCAATCAGCCACTTTAACTGTCATCTCTAGTTGTTACTATTGAACATTCTGCTATGGTTGCAGAAGGATGTGGGTACAATAATGGCAAGGGTAAAGGACGTGATAGACAATGTGATTTTTGTGGCAAAAAAAAATCATACTGAAGAAGCATGTTGGGACAAACATGGTAAACCTGATTGGGCTCCTAAACGTACCAAAAGGCACAACACTCCTAAGGCAGCTGCTGTTACTTTCACTTCTAATGAATCAGCTTCTTCAGTTCGACTTGAGAATGTTATTCAGATTTCTAAAGTGGAGTATGAACGGTTAATTCACTCACAACCTAATTATGTTGCCACTCATACTTCACAGACAGGTACCGCTGCACTTGCAACTCTCTCTAGTAATTCTTGGTTAATAGATTCAGGTGCATCAAAATATATGATTGATGACCAGCGCCAATTTCATAATTTTACTCCTTGTCAATCGTTGTCACCTATTACTGTTGCTGAAGAGTCTGTTTCTACTGTCTCTGGTTTTGGTACTGTTCATACCCCTTCTCTTACACTTAACCAAGTCTTACATGTTCCCAAATTATCATTCAATCTTCTTTCAGTGAATCAAATCACATAAGCTTTAAATTGTTCTATAGCCTTCTTTCCTACTCATTGTATTTTTCAAGATCTACAAATGAATACATTGATTGGGCACGGCTCTGAATCATGAGGTGTTTACTATCTTAATTCCAATGTTATTAAAAGCGAGAAAAGTGCTCACCTAGGCGCTCAGGCGAGGCAAGGCGAGGCAAGACTCCAATGCCTCAACACCAACTGGGCAAGGAGCCTTCAATGAGGCAAGCCGAGGCGAGAGCTTTTTGCCAAGCGCCAGGCATAAGAAAGGCGCGCTTGTCCTATTTTTTCCTATTAGCTCTATATTTAATGCTTTCAATTAGTGTTAATTAGGATTTTAAAAAGGCACATTTACTAATAAGAAAATAAATTTAGAGGGGAAAAATTAGGTGACTTTACAAAAGACACATTTACTATTAAGGAAAAAAATAAATTTAAGGGAGAAAAACTAGGTAATTTTAAATAAGGCACAATTACTAATAAGGAAGAAATAAATTTAGGGGAGAAAAACTAGGTGAATTTAAAAAAGGCACACATACTTATATGGAAGGAAATAAATATACAATATAAAAAATAGGTGATTTTAAAAAAAAGGCACACTTAATAAATTTAGGAGAGAAAAACTAGATGATTTAAGTAGTATTCTAAAAAAAATAATGAGTGAATTAAGGGATTAACTTATTAATTGGAGAAAATTGAAGAGGCAACAACTCTAAATCTAGTGCTAGAGTTGAAGCTAGCTTAGATGATGAGGATGATGATGCTTAGAATTAAATGACTCATGAAGATAGAATTTACACTCTAAAAGCTTTAGTTCTACGCATCTCAATGTTGTTAAGGGCGCAAGGCGCATCCGAGGCGCTAGGACCCTTCTATCGCCCGAGGTGCAAGGCGCAAAAAAAACGAGCGCCTGATCGAAGTAAGGCGCACACACAAAGAATATATATATATATGATATATGATAGAGTCACAGACAAATAGAAATCTTAAAGCCTTAAACTCTAATATTAACAAACTTGTCTTATCTTAAAGTCAAAATTCTATTTGTAAAATCATAAGAAGCTAATAATCATCATCATTAATGTCAAACCCTAAATTCATGTTTTCATCTTCTTTTCCTTGTTCAGAATCATAGCCATCTATGAGGATCTGTATAAAATAGTGAAATATTTATTGCTTAGTTATTAGATTCTATTCTTTTCATAGACTTAGTGATTTTTCAATTACCAATGCCTACTAAACTGTGGATCTTTTTAAATAATAGAAAACTAACAGTTTTTCAATCAAGCGTGCATTTTTCTTGCGCCTTGGGCTTCAAAAAAAAAAGGCGCAAAAAAAAGCCTTGCCTGACTTAAAGCACATCGCCTTAGACCCTTAGAGGCGCTAAGGAGGTTTAGCGCTGCGCCTGGAGGCCTAGGCACAACACTGAGGCATCTAAGAAATGTTTTCTTGACTTTATGTTATGCTTTGTTTGACTTAAAGCTTTACTTTGCTTGACTTTAATTATTTCAAAAATTATATATATATATATATATTAGTTATTTATTAACTAACACTTTACTTTGCTCAGGCGTGCGCCTTTCATGGCGCCTCTTGCATCGGGCAATAAAATGTCTTTAGCGCCTTCAGGCCCCTAGCACTTTTAATTACACTACTTAATTCTTTTGTTTCTGCTGTTGCTGGTGAAGTGTCTCCTTATGATTGGCATTGTCGTTTAGGTCATCCTAGTTTTTCTAAACTTAAAAAATTAGTACCTTTAATTGAGTATGTTTCTCTAAATAATTGTGGTGCATGTTAGTTAGGAAAACATCACAAAGCATCTTTTCCTTCTAAAGAGAGTCGTAGTTTACATCTTTTTGATCTAGTTCACTCCAATGTATGGGGTCCTTGTCGTTATCCTACCTTGTCTAATCATAAGTGTTTCATTACTTTTGTAGATGATTATTCTCGTATGATTTGGATTTATTTGTTAAAAGACAGGTCCATTGTTTTTGATGTATTTCAAACATTTTATAATGAAATAAAGGCTCAATTTTCTACTAGTATTCGTGTTTTACGAACTGATAATGCTTTGAAATATATGAAAACCGACTTCTCTCATTTTTGTTCTACAAATGGCATTATTCACCAAACATCATGTGCTCATACTCCATAACAAAATGGCATGGTAAAACGTAAAAATAGACACTTTCTCGATGTTGCCCTTACTATTATGATTCAAATGAATGTACCCAAATATCTTTAGAGTGATGCTGTTCTCCCTACAAGATTTCTCATTAATCGAATGCCATCACATTCCTTTCAAATATCTTTTTCCAAATTCTCCATTATTTTCTTTGACTTCTCGAATTTTTGGGTGTGTTTGCTTCGTTCATTTATTTGAAATTGGTATGGATAAGTTGTCTCCTAGAGCTGTCCGTTGTGTTTTCTTAGGGTATTCTCGAACTCAAAAAGGTTGTAAGTGTTTTGATCCAATGTCAACAAAAAAAATTTGTTTCAGCTAATGTCACGTTTTTTGAGTCCGAATCATTTTTTAAAAACTCTAAAG